>NW_016108951.1:0-3531 GCF_001604975.1 Cebus imitator | reverse complement strand
CCATAATGAGAATTATATTGATCACCCTGTTATGTGCTTGTTTTCCATTTGCATGTCATATTGTCGAGATGTGTGTTCAACTGTTTTTAGATTTTGTAATTTGGTTGTTTTTGTTGTTGAGTAAGACAAATTACACACTGTGGTTAACAGACCGTTGTTAGATGTGTAATGCACTGTGTGTTGTCTTTTCACTTTCTTTTTTTCTTTGAGATGGAGTCTTGCTCTTTTGCCCAGGCTAGAGTGCAGTGGTGCGATCTTGGCTCACTGCAACCTAGCACTCTTGGGTTCACACGGCTCTTGTGTCTCACCTTTCGAGTAGCTGAGATCACATGCTCCTGTTAACATGCCCAGCTACGTTTTTGCATTTCTTTTTTCTTTTGGAGATGGAGTCTCGCTCTGACACCCAGGCTGGAGTGTAGTAGCGCAATCTTGGCTTACGGCAAATTCCAACTCCTGAGTTCAAGCGATTCCTGTGCCTCAGGTGGGCACCACCATGCCCAGCTAATTCTTGTATTTTTGGTTGAGATGAGGTTTCTCTATGTTGGTAAGGTTTGTCTCGAACTAACAACCTGAGGTACGTGCTCATCTCAGTCTCCCAAAGCGGTGGATTATAGGCATGAGCCACTACACTCCTCCAGTCCCAGGCATTTTGGTTTTCTTTTCTTTTCTTTTTTCCTTTTTCTTTCTGTTTTTGAGGTGGGATCTTTCCTCTGTTGGCCAGGCTGGAGTGCAGTGGCCTGATATTAGCTCACTGGAACCTCAGTCTCTTGGGTTCAAGCAATTCTCCTGCCTCAGCCTCCGAAGTAGCTGGGGTTACAGGTGCATGCCACCACACCCGCTTAATATTCATATTTTTAGTGGAGACAGGGTTTTGCCACGTTGGCTAAGGTGGTCTTTAACTGCTGACTTCAAGCGATCCTTCTGTCTCCACCTCTCAAAGTGCTAGGATTACAGGTGTGAGTCACCATGTCCGGCCTTTCCTCTTGGAGAAGAGGTCTTGTGATGTCTTCTAGACTGGAGTTACCACTGAGGCCTGCTCAACTTTGCACAAGAGGGTTCTTGATTCTTACTTTGTAGCAGGAGCTCCTAAGTTAATCAAGCCTTTTCAAGAGTTTCAGGTGGAAGGGCAAGATATCTTAGTTAGACCCAACGTTAAAATTTGACCCAGGAAAATTTTCATTAGAGACAAGGGACCAAAGGCTGTGCCGATGGAATGTAATGTCTAATCTAAGTGCTTTAGTGTTTAAAGCGGTGGCCGTTTTAGCTCTGTGTTTTGAAAAAGTTGTGTGCTCTATAAATAAAAAGGTACTTTTGTTGTTGCTTCGGTCACCGGGAGAAATGGGAGTCCTTTTCAGACAGCATGGGAGAAACATGAGACATTCGCAGTATTCTTGTCTGCCTCTAGGGTGCAATGAGTGCGAGAAGCACTGTTACACTGCATTGTTTTTTTAATCAGAGCATCACTGACAATGCTTTAACTTGATAGCCATGAATAAATTTGTTCTACATAATAATGTGTGGGCTTGAGGAGGAGGCAGCGCTGGATGAGAAGGAGGGGGAATGGATATATGAATTAGGGGAAGGTGTCTCTTCCTTTGGAGCATGGATGGGTTCAAAGCCCACCTGATAATCCTAAGTATTTGGCTGGATATTACCAGTTGTGAGTGAAGCCTGAGTGTGTGTGTGTGTGTGTCGGTGTGTCTGTGTTTCTGTCTCTTGAGCAGCAGATGTTTCTTCCAGTGGCAGCATGTTACTCAGAACCTTGGATAACACCCAGCTCTCCTAAAAATGCAATCCATGTATGTCTTAAGAGAGTTAACTTGATGATTGGTGAGAGGGTGGTGAATGAAACCAGCTCATTACACTTGTACCACTGAGGCCTGCTCAGCTTTGCTCTAGAGGGTTCTTGACTCTTCCTTTGTAGCAGGAGGTCCTAAGTGAATGAATACTTTTCAAGAGTTTCAGGAAAGGGAAGATATCTCAGGTTAGGCACAATGTTAAATTGGAACCAGGCAAATTCTCATTAGAGACAAGGGACCAAAGATGGTGCCGATGGAATCTAATGTCTTCGGATGTTGACTTCAATAAGTTAAAGCTCTTGTGAAGCCATTGAACTGTCACATTGGGCCTGGGGGAGGCAGTGCACCCTGTGCAACTAGAGGTCCGAAGATTTGGATTTGATTTCCAGCCCTGNTGTGTTGCTCTGTCACCCAGGCGGGAGTGCCGTGGTGCAATATTGGCTCACTGCAGCTTCCACCTCCCGGGTTCAAGTGATTCTTCTCCCTGAGCCTCCTGACTAGCTGGGATTACACGCCTGTGCCACCACGCCTGGCAAATGTTTGTATTTTTCATAGAGATGGTGTTTCTCCACAACGGTCAGGCAGGTCTCAAACTCTCAACCTCAGTTGATGTGCTTGCCTCAACTTCCCGTCGTGCTGGGATTACAGGCGTGAGCCACTGCACCTGCTACTCCTAGGTATTTTGGTTTTCTTTCTTTTTTATTTTGAGATGGGTCTTGCTCTGTCGGCCAGGCTGGAGTGCAGTGGCCTGATGTCTGCTCACTGGAACCTCTGCCTCCTGAGTTCAAGCAATTCTCCTGCCTCAGCCTCCCAAGTAGCTGCGATTACAGGTGCCTGTTGCCATGTCTGACTAATTTTCATGTTTTTAGTAGAGATGGGGTTTCGCCATGTTGGCCAAGCTGGTCTCGAACTCCTGATCTCAAGTGATCCGTCTGCTTTGGCCTCCCAAAATGCTGGGATTACAGGCATGAGCTACCATGCCCGGCCTTTCCTGTTTGAGACAGGGTCTTGTGCCGTCTCCCAGGCTGGAGTGCAGTGGCATGAGCTCGGCTTACTGCAACCTCCACATTCTGGGCTCAAGCAATCCTCCTGTCTCAGCCTCCCAACTAGTTGTGACTACAGGTGTGTGCCGGCTAATTTTTGTATTTTTAGTTGAGACGGGGTTTTGCTATGTAATCCTGGCTGGTCTGGAACACCTGGACTCACGTGATCCACCCGTCTCAGCTTCCCAATGTGCTGTGATTGCAAGCGTTAGCTACTGTGCCCAGGCTATTTTTCACTTTTGAGTCAATACGAAACTATGTTAAAAATAGGCTGCACCATTTTATGTTCACATATGGTATTTAAGGATGATGATGTCTCTCTGACCTTGCTAACACTTGTTATTTTATATTTCTTTGGATTATAGCCTTTTGAGTGTGTTTTAAAGGAGTTTATCACTGTGGTTTCCATGTAGATTGCCATAATGAGAATTATATTGATCACCCTGTTATGTGCTTGTTTTCCATTTGCATGTCATATTGTCGAGATGTGTGTTCAACTGTTTTTAGATTTTGTAATTTGGTTGTTTTTGTTGTTGAGTAAGACAAATTACACACTGTGGTTAACAGACCGTTGTTAGATGTGTAATGCACTGTGTGTTGTCTTTTCACTTTCTTTTTTTCTTTGAGATGGAGTCTTGCTCTTTTGCCCAGGCTAGAGTGCAGTGGTGCGATCTTGGCTCACTGCAACC
>NW_016108950.1:6016-7031 GCF_001604975.1 Cebus imitator | reverse complement strand
AAAAAAAAAAAAAAAAAATGTCTTAAACATATGAATTAGTAATTGGAAACTCACTTTCTATCATGTTACATTTTTGAAATTATGAAAGTGTGCTAAATATTTAAATATTTTTAAGTAAAAATATTGTCGTTCCTTAATTTTTTTTCTTTTTATAATAACTATATGCTTATCATGGAAAAATCAAAACTTCACCATCCATAATTCCACCCTTCCAGAAACAACTCGGCACATATGGGACTTTTGAAAACAAAAATATAAACAGGAGCCAGGCTCAGTGGCTCACGTCTGTAATCCCAGCCGTTTGGGAGGCCACGACAGGTGGATCACTTGAGCCCAAGAGTTCCAGACCAGCCTGGGCAACATAGGGAGACCTCGTATCTACCAAAAAAAAAAAAAAAGCTAGGTGTCATGGCACGTTCCTGTGGTTCCACGTACTCTGGAAGCTGAGGCGAGAGGATCACGTGAGCCCAGGAGGTCAAAGCTGATGTGAGCCATGGTCATACCACTGCATACCAGCCTGGGTGACAGAGCAAGACCCTGTCTCAAAAAAAAAAAAAATCTAATATATGATTTCATTATGTTCACATAATTATTTATAATAATTTAGTTTTAATATATGTTTGGCCAACTAATTGATCTTGCTGTGCTATTTGTAATAACAAGAAGCTACAACCTAAATGTGAATTGATTAAAAATACCTTGGTACATACAGAATACTGGATATTTTACAGTCATTTAAAAAAAGTGTGGAAATGTATTTGTTGCCATGGAAATGTGTTCATGATATGCAACACTATAAAAAAGCAAGATACAAAACAGTATGATGGTGTAATTCCATTTTATTTTTAAGTGTATATCCCAGTTAAGCATGTATTGCTCCAGCAATACAGGGTATGTAAGGTTGATGAATGGTAAACCTTTATTTTCTTCATTTATTACATTCCTCCATCATCTCATGACCCAACTCAGGCCCTTCATGCTAGACACAAAAGTCTTTTTTTTTTTTTTTTTTTTT
>NW_016108950.1:0-1179 GCF_001604975.1 Cebus imitator | reverse complement strand
AGAACAATTTGACAATTTATCAAAATGTATAATGTACAAACCCTATGATCTGACTTTGCTTTTTTTTTTCTTTTTCTTTTTTTTTTTTTTTTTTTTTTTTATATTTTTTTTTTTTTTTTTTTTTTTTTTTTTGAGACGGAGTCTTGCTGTGTCACTAGGCTGGAGTGCAGTGGTGTGATCTGGCTCACTGCAGCCTCCGCCTTCCGGGTTCAAGCGATTTTCCTGCCTCAGCCTCCCAAGTAGCTGAGACTGCAGGTGCATGCCAGCACGCCCAGCTAATTTTTGTATTTTTAGTAGACATGGAGTTTCACCATGTTGGCCAGGCTGGTCTTGAACTCCTGACTTCACCATCCACCTGCCTTGGCCTCCCAAAGTGCTGGCATTACAGGCGTGGGCCACCATGCCCAGGCTGGCATTGCATATTGTCTGCCATATTGAAATACTAGCTTAGGTCCATAAGATGTTTGTATAAGGATGTTCATTGCATTATTGTATGAAATAGCAGAGAAAATTGGAAACCTAAAACTTAACAGCAGGAGAAAAGATTCTTTAAAAGTAGGATATGCCCTTTAAAAAGAATGAAGTAAACATATGTATATATGTGTATAAAAATATATACACACACATACTCATTTAGAAAGAATATTGTTAAGTAATAAAGTTACATGGGCATTACATACATTATCCTGTTTTGGTTTAAAAATAAATTAAAACTATATATGTATAAATACATACACATAGTTACTCATCTATATGCGTGTTTTAGAAGAGACTTTTCCTCCCAGAGAGATGACAGAAGATACCTGTGTTCCAAAGTAGGTGCAGCAACCCTCACCTACATCTCCATGAGCATAGGAAATGGCCTCATGAACCTCATGTCTCGGCCAGCAAGAACAAGGCTGTAAGAAAGATCTGAGTGAGGCCAGGTGTGGTGGCTCACACCTGCAATCCCAGCACTTCAGGAGGCTGAGGCAGGGGGATCACTTGAGGTCAGGAGCTCAAGACCACCCTGGCCAACATTGTGAAACCCCGTCTCTACTAAAAATACGAAAAACAATTAGCTGGACATGGTGATACATGCCTGTAATCCCAGCTATCAGGGAGGCTGAGGCACAAGAATTGCTTGAACCCGGGAGGTGGAAGTTGCAATAAGCCAAGATCACACCATTGCATTCCAGC
>NW_016108949.1:0-7042 GCF_001604975.1 Cebus imitator | reverse complement strand
GAGAATTGCCTGAACCCGGGAGGCAGAGGTTGCGGTGAGCCGAGATCGCGCCATTGCACTCCAGCCTGGGTAACAAGAGAGAAACTCCGTCTCAAAAAAAAAAAAAAATAGTATAGTTTGACTTTCTCTCTTCCTATTTGAATGCATTTTATTTCTTTCTCTTACCTGATTGCTCTGGCTAGGACTTCCAAACTGTGTTGAATAGGAGTGTTTAAAGAGGTCATCCTTGCCTTATTCCAGTTTCCAAGGGGAATGCTTCCAGCGTTTCCCAATTCAGTATGATGTTGGCTGTGCATTTGTCATAGATAGCTCTTATTATTTTGAAGTATGTTCCTTCAATGCCTGGTTTGTTGAGGGTTTTTAATATAAAGAGATGTTGAATTTTCATCAAAAGCCTTTTCTGCATCTACTGAGATAATCATGTGTTTTTTAGTTCTGTTTATGTGATGAATCACATTTATTGATTTGTGTTTTTTGAACCAACCTTATGCCTCAGGGATGAAGACTACTTGATCGTGGTGGATTAGCTTTTGGATGTGCAGCTGAATTTGGCTTGCTAGTATTTTGTTGAGGATTTTTGCAAATGTTTGGAATTTTAAAGCCTATATTAGTGAGCAAAATAGGTTTGTTATGCTCCTTTTTTGTACTGTTTTATGCATTTTTGATCTCAGATATATGCAGGACTAATAGATGAGTTAGGGAAGAAATCCTTTTTTCCTTTTTATATTCTCTGAAAGCATTTGAATGAGATTAAGATTATCTGTTTTGAGATTGGTATTTACTTTAAAAGAGATTTGAAATTATTGTTTTAATTTTATCATATTAACAGGATCATTCAAGCTTATAATGTATTTCTCAAATCAATTCTGCTAAGTTATATTTTTCTAGAAATTTGTCCATTTTGCCTAATTCATTAAAATTGCTGTGTGCTTATCTTTATATTTTCTGCTTTAAATTAGGTTCTTCTTTTTAATTTATCATTTTTACTTTGGTGCCTCCTCTGTCATTCTCTGTCATTTTTTCTTTATGAATCTTGCTGAAAGTATACTTATTTTGCAATTTTTTCCCAAAATCCCAATTTTTGTCTTTGTTGCACTTTTGCATGTGTCACCCCTATTTCATTGGTTTATATTCTGTTTTTTATTATTCTTCTGCTTTCTTTAGGTTCAGTCTAATACTCTCTTTCAGATGTATAATTAATTCATAACTTTTCCCCCTAAAATAAGCATTTAAGGCTATAACATTTCCTTCAAAGTACTGCTTTTCCTATATGCCTTAAGTTTTGATACACAGTATTTTTATTATAATTTTCTTTTAAACATATTACAATGTTCATTACAAGTTACTTATCAGTGTGTTTTTAAAATTTCTGAAAACATGGATATGAACCCATTATGAAGGATCTGAGATTTTACCCTACTTACAAGCTAAGAAGTTAACATCCTTGTTAACATCCAGTTCATAGATGATGATAGATTGGAGATTCCTACGTCAGCAAGAAAGGACCTTATAAAACACAGCATAAGCAGTGGTCAGTGTATCAGCATTTTCATGTGCTGGGTCCCCAAACCTCAATTTCACCAGGGTGATGAAGAGAGCCAGCTGACATGTGCATTTACAATGAGTTTCGTTACAGGAAATAATTCAGAGCTTAAGAAACTCAAATCTTTTATACTGTACAATAAGCATGCTTACCCTTTGCTCTAGAGGGAGATACTATCTTTATCTTCCAAAGTTGTCTGCTGTACAAATATCCTTGAAAAGACAGCCTGAGAAAAAGCCAGTCAGCGTCTCTGCTCATAAGACTTGCAGAAATACAAAACCCATGGAAAATTGTCTCGCAATAGTAAATATATTGGTTAATTATTTTTGTTATCTTTCTAATTTAATTGAGTTGTCAGAGAAAATAGTCTGCATAATACCTCTGCTTTAAAATTTATTAAGCTTCATTTTGTGGCTCAGTACTTTGTCCAGTTTTTTTGCTGTCTCATTTACAAAATATATTTCTTAAAAGAATGCAAGTTCTCAAATTTCTGGATGCAAAGTTCTATGTAGGTCTATTAGATCAAGATTTTTAATTGCATTATTCAGACTTTCTATATCCTTTCTGAATTTTATCTCCTTAATCTATTGATAATTGGGAGAGGTGTATCAGAATCTCCTACCATGAGGGTATTAATTTCTCCTTTTTGCTTTTGCTGTTCTATCAATTTTAACTCTATATGTTTTGAAGCTATTTTGTTAGGTTCATCCATAGTTAAAAATTTCTATACTTTTTTGGCAAAATGAATGTCATTTGTACTGACCTGCTCTCACTCTAATAATGCTTTGTTTGAAAAAAAAAACTATTTTGTCTAATACTAATGCAAATACTAGGCTTCTCTTGTTAAGTATTTGCCTTATGTGACTTCTTTTAACCTTTCATTTTCAACATTTGCATGTCCTTGATAATTTAGGTGTGTCTCTCATAAAAAGGTATATTGTATTATGTTTATTATTCTTATTTTTTAAAAGGAGTGTTTCTGTGTTGTAATATTTCTGCTTTAGATGAAATCTTTTCAAATAGTTTTCTCTTGAAAGAATCCTGTTCTTCAGATTGATGTATTGGCCTGTTGACATATTTGTTGGAATACGAGCTACTTTTTTTTCATCAATGGCTATGGTGAAAGGGTCAGAGGTCAGATCTCAATCTGCGTTCCCTCAAATGAGTTTCAAGAAGTCACTGTGGAGGGAATATGCCCCTTATGCTGGGGAGCCCCACATGTAATCCCTCCTCTGTAGCAGCATTAACAGAGGTCTCAGGACCTACTCATGATGTTGAGAGACAGGACTCAGGGCATTCATTTTGCTTGTATGAATCATAGCAGGAATGACACACCTCTGGAACTCATAGCAGCAGTTTCCAGGTTGTGGTGGTTTCCTGATGATGGCAATAACAGCACGGTTCTGGAACCACGAGCCCCCTGATCATATAAGACAGCAGCTGCCCTGCTAGCCAGGTTCCATGGTGAGTGTGTAGAAGTTGTTTCTGAAAACTCAAACTAGTTTTTTCTTCAGCTCCTCCCACAATTCTATAATGAGTTCTAATATGGTTTGGTTCTGTGTTCCCACCCAAATCTCACCTTGAATTGTAATAATCTTCACATGTCAAGGGTGGGATCAGGTGGAGATAATTTAATCATGGGGGTAGTTTCCCCCATGCTGTTCTCGTGATAGTGAATAAGTTCTCACGAGATCTGTTGTTTTTATAAGGGCTCTTCCCACTTTGCTGCTGGGCACTTCTGCTTGCCTTGTGAAGAAGGTACTTGCTTCCCCTTCTGTCATGAATGTAAGTTTCCTGAGGCCTCCCCAACCATGTGAAACTGTGAGTCAATTAAATCTCTTTTATTTATAAATTACTCAGTCTCACTGGGTGCGGTGTCTCACGCCTGTAATCCCAGGACTTTGGGAGGCCGAGGTGGGTGGGTCATGAGGTCAGGAGTTTGAGGCCAGTCTGGCCAACACAGCGAATGCTGTCTCTACTAAAAATACAAAAATTAGCCAAGTGTGGTGGCAGGTGCCTGTAATACCAGCTACTTAGGAGGCTGAGGCAGGAGAATTGCTTGAACCTGGGAGGTGGAGGTTGCAATGAGCCAAGACCATGCCATTGCACTCCAGCCTAGGTGACAGAACAAAACTTTGTCTCAAACAAACAAACAAACAAACAAAATTACTCGGTCTTGGGTATTTCTTCATAGTAGCATGAGTGTGGACTAACACAAATTCTTTCCTGCTTGAACTAGCTAAAGTGCAGTCTGTACAACTGAACCTGGACCTAGACAATATGCTAAAGGATCTAAGGAAGTTGAACTCCTTAAAGTAGAGAATTGAGTGGTGGTGTTACCAGAGGCTGAGTAAGAGGGGTGAATGGGGAAAGGGGAGATGTTGCTCAAAGCGTGACAATTTTAAATAGAAGGAATAAGCTTTAGTAATCTATTGCAGAGAATGGTGACTATAATAAACAATAATGCATCATATATTTCAAAATTACTAAAAGAGAAGATTTAAAATGTTTTCACAGCAAAAAATAAGTATGTGAAGTTATGTATTTGTTAATTAGCAAATGATTTAATCATTTCATATTGTAAATACATATCTAAACATCACATTGTACTGTTGTATCTGAGTGAGTTAAGGAATGCACCACACTCTGAGATTGAATTATGAGTCCTTTATTACGCCGGCGACTGAGAGGTGGCTAATGCCCAAAATTCTCTCGGCCCCTAAGAAAAAGTTAGGTGGTTTTTTATACCCTAGTTTTAAAAGGGAGGGGGAAACTCAGCTGAAGCAAATTTTTCACAAAAGCAGAGTAAGCAAAAAGTTAAAAGATAAACTAGTACATGAGAAATAAAACAGTGCCAGGTGCCAGGGGTAAAGCTGTCATGAAAGACATCCAACTTATAGATAGTGGGGGCTCTGGGCACTCGGCAGCACCTGCAATCCCAGGCTCTGCTGGTACCACTTAACTCGGCCTCTTATCAACAAATGCATTCCTGGAGGTGCCCAGTGTCAGCCTGCCCCAGCTACATACTGTAGTTACATACTTAATGGTGGGAAAATCACTAAAATGAAGAAGCTAAGACGGAGTCTGTCCAGCTCAAGAAGCTAACATAAAGCCCGAACAGCTTTTAGTCTGAGAAAGAGAGAGGTAGTTTTAGCTGGCAAAAAGCAGGTTATCACAGTACCTCATAAACGTCTAATATATACAACTTTATTTGTCAATTAAATAATTTAAAAACAACATGCTAAAGGGAATTATAAGAATTTTAACAATCTTCTCCCCTCAAAATCTGTATCAATGTGCTTTTGTCTTTTGCATTTGTATTACATAACTTTTGTTTTAGTTGTGCTGGTAATCAGACAAACTGAAGAGTTTTCTCAACTCACAAATTCTGTTAGTAGTCAAAACTTCAAAATGGGCTGCTTGTAGAATTTACAATAGCAATGACATGGAATGAGCCTAAATGCCAGTCAATGGTGAACTGGATAAACAAAATGTGGTGGTACATATACACCATGGAGTACTATGCAGCCATAGAAAATACAAAGTCATGGTTTTTTGCAGCAACATGGATGCAGCTGCAAGCCATTATCCTAAGAGAATTGACACAGAAACAGACAACCAAATACTGGATGTTCTCACTTTTATAAGTGAAGCTAAACATTGAGAACACAAGGACATAAAGGTGGGAACAATAGAGTTAGAAAAAATGAATAAGGTTTACTATTTGATGGCACAACAGGGCGACTATAGCCAATAATCACTTAATTGTACATTTTAAAATGACAAAAAGTATAATTGGATTGTTTGTACTACAAAGAATAAATGCTTGAGGCGATGGATATCTCATTTACTCTGATGTGATTATTATTCATTGCATGCCTTTATCAAAATATCTCATGTAACCTGTAAATATATACATATACTATGTATTCACAAAAATTAACAATGATTTTTTTTAAAAAAATGATGGGAATCATAGACAGTGGATATTATTAGAGGAAGGAAGGTGTAAGGTGGGGGCAAATGTTGAAAAAATACCCATTGGGTGCTATGCTCACTACCTGGATTATGGGATCATTTGTATCCCAAACCCCGAGACACACAATTTACCCATATTACAAAGCCGTGCATGTATCCCCTGACCTAAAATAAAAGTTGAGAAATAAAAAGAAAACAGACAACTTTTAATCTTCGCTTTTTTTTTGGCTATAACATCCCAACCTCCACATCCCTCACACTACATATATGGATGCATCAGACCACCTAAAACAGTCATACATTAAATCATATTAATGTATTTTAAAGTAGCATTCTCTGATGTAATTATTTATAACTACTTTTTAAAGATGAATTCCCAGAAATTGCATCACAAACATTTTTCATTCTGGATACTTATTTCATATATTTCCTAAAGTGTTTTACTACTGTATTTTCTGTCCACAATGTAGGATTTTTTTCCTAGCATTTATTCATCGCACAATTACCCAAAATAGGAATTCTGACAAAGTATCTTTTGCAGATCTGGTAAATGAATGATGGTCTTTTATCGTTGCCTCGATGTGCATTTTTGATTATTGGGATACTTGAAAATTTTGCAATATTTATTTGACTAAATGTATTTCCATTTGTTGATGGAGTCTTTAAAGTCAGAGAGATTTTGTGTGTAGAGTGAAAAGATCACTTGGATTTTGCTTTATTTATATGACTAGTGAACAAATCTGGCAAAGTCATTTTTTTTCTTAAATACATAGAGATTAAATGCTGTCTTAATTAAATTTCCTTAAAAAATTTAAGCTCCAACAACAAATTTAATGTAACTGTTTCTTTTGAAGACATCGGACAAGTTATCAGCAATGTAAATATTTCAAACACCTTCAACAGCAAAGACAACATGAATAAACATAGTGATTGCAAAACTTATTCTACAAAATAATTCCTTGGGTTCCAGGTTAAGTATCAATGAAGATTTTGAACTAAGACAACTAGCTCCCTTAGCCAAAATTGATCTCTGAGAGATACCATAAAGGTATGGAGAAAGCTGAGAAACTCCTCAGAGGTTCAATCCCTGGTATGAGTGTTTGCAGAAGTAAAATCAGAGTAGTGAATAAACAGTGCTGAAGATCTGAGGAAAATGGTTGGAGATTGACTAATTTCCAGCAGTCACTTCCCCATTGCACTCCCAAACTCCAGGCCTGGTGCCTTTTCAAAATGGTCCTCTGGGTGGAATCATTGAAGGAAGAGCCTTGATATGAAGAAATAGGTTGGTAGAGTGAGGACTGATTAAATATGGGGCTCCCCATCATATGGGGAGCATATTCCCTTCCACAGACTTATCATAGAACCTTACCATTGGGGTAGCTGCTACCTCTTACATGATCTGGGGCTCCTGGCTCCAGAATTGTGTTGTTATTGCCATCATCAGGAAACCACCACAACCTGGAAACTGCTGCTATGAGTTCCAGAGGTGTGTCATTCCTGCTATGATTCATACAAGCAAAA
>NW_016108948.1:0-7042 GCF_001604975.1 Cebus imitator | reverse complement strand
GAGAATTGCCTGAACCCGGGAGGCAGAGGTTGCGGTGAGCCGAGATCGCGCCATTGCACTCCAGCCTGGGTAACAAGAGAGAAACTCCGTCTCAAAAAAAAAAAAAAATAGTATAGTTTGACTTTCTCTCTTCCTATTTGAATGCATTTTATTTCTTTCTCTTACCTGATTGCTCTGGCTAGGACTTCCAAACTGTGTTGAATAGGAGTGTTTAAAGAGGTCATCCTTGCCTTATTCCAGTTTCCAAGGGGAATGCTTCCAGCGTTTCCCAATTCAGTATGATGTTGGCTGTGCATTTGTCATAGATAGCTCTTATTATTTTGAAGTATGTTCCTTCAATGCCTGGTTTGTTGAGGGTTTTTAATATAAAGAGATGTTGAATTTTCATCAAAAGCCTTTTCTGCATCTACTGAGATAATCATGTGTTTTTTAGTTCTGTTTATGTGATGAATCACATTTATTGATTTGTGTTTTTTGAACCAACCTTATGCCTCAGGGATGAAGACTACTTGATCGTGGTGGATTAGCTTTTGGATGTGCAGCTGAATTTGGCTTGCTAGTATTTTGTTGAGGATTTTTGCAAATGTTTGGAATTTTAAAGCCTATATTAGTGAGCAAAATAGGTTTGTTATGCTCCTTTTTTGTACTGTTTTATGCATTTTTGATCTCAGATATATGCAGGACTAATAGATGAGTTAGGGAAGAAATCCTTTTTTCCTTTTTATATTCTCTGAAAGCATTTGAATGAGATTAAGATTATCTGTTTTGAGATTGGTATTTACTTTAAAAGAGATTTGAAATTATTGTTTTAATTTTATCATATTAACAGGATCATTCAAGCTTATAATGTATTTCTCAAATCAATTCTGCTAAGTTATATTTTTCTAGAAATTTGTCCATTTTGCCTAATTCATTAAAATTGCTGTGTGCTTATCTTTATATTTTCTGCTTTAAATTAGGTTCTTCTTTTTAATTTATCATTTTTACTTTGGTGCCTCCTCTGTCATTCTCTGTCATTTTTTCTTTATGAATCTTGCTGAAAGTATACTTATTTTGCAATTTTTTCCCAAAATCCCAATTTTTGTCTTTGTTGCACTTTTGCATGTGTCACCCCTATTTCATTGGTTTATATTCTGTTTTTTATTATTCTTCTGCTTTCTTTAGGTTCAGTCTAATACTCTCTTTCAGATGTATAATTAATTCATAACTTTTCCCCCTAAAATAAGCATTTAAGGCTATAACATTTCCTTCAAAGTACTGCTTTTCCTATATGCCTTAAGTTTTGATACACAGTATTTTTATTATAATTTTCTTTTAAACATATTACAATGTTCATTACAAGTTACTTATCAGTGTGTTTTTAAAATTTCTGAAAACATGGATATGAACCCATTATGAAGGATCTGAGATTTTACCCTACTTACAAGCTAAGAAGTTAACATCCTTGTTAACATCCAGTTCATAGATGATGATAGATTGGAGATTCCTACGTCAGCAAGAAAGGACCTTATAAAACACAGCATAAGCAGTGGTCAGTGTATCAGCATTTTCATGTGCTGGGTCCCCAAACCTCAATTTCACCAGGGTGATGAAGAGAGCCAGCTGACATGTGCATTTACAATGAGTTTCGTTACAGGAAATAATTCAGAGCTTAAGAAACTCAAATCTTTTATACTGTACAATAAGCATGCTTACCCTTTGCTCTAGAGGGAGATACTATCTTTATCTTCCAAAGTTGTCTGCTGTACAAATATCCTTGAAAAGACAGCCTGAGAAAAAGCCAGTCAGCGTCTCTGCTCATAAGACTTGCAGAAATACAAAACCCATGGAAAATTGTCTCGCAATAGTAAATATATTGGTTAATTATTTTTGTTATCTTTCTAATTTAATTGAGTTGTCAGAGAAAATAGTCTGCATAATACCTCTGCTTTAAAATTTATTAAGCTTCATTTTGTGGCTCAGTACTTTGTCCAGTTTTTTTGCTGTCTCATTTACAAAATATATTTCTTAAAAGAATGCAAGTTCTCAAATTTCTGGATGCAAAGTTCTATGTAGGTCTATTAGATCAAGATTTTTAATTGCATTATTCAGACTTTCTATATCCTTTCTGAATTTTATCTCCTTAATCTATTGATAATTGGGAGAGGTGTATCAGAATCTCCTACCATGAGGGTATTAATTTCTCCTTTTTGCTTTTGCTGTTCTATCAATTTTAACTCTATATGTTTTGAAGCTATTTTGTTAGGTTCATCCATAGTTAAAAATTTCTATACTTTTTTGGCAAAATGAATGTCATTTGTACTGACCTGCTCTCACTCTAATAATGCTTTGTTTGAAAAAAAAAACTATTTTGTCTAATACTAATGCAAATACTAGGCTTCTCTTGTTAAGTATTTGCCTTATGTGACTTCTTTTAACCTTTCATTTTCAACATTTGCATGTCCTTGATAATTTAGGTGTGTCTCTCATAAAAAGGTATATTGTATTATGTTTATTATTCTTATTTTTTAAAAGGAGTGTTTCTGTGTTGTAATATTTCTGCTTTAGATGAAATCTTTTCAAATAGTTTTCTCTTGAAAGAATCCTGTTCTTCAGATTGATGTATTGGCCTGTTGACATATTTGTTGGAATACGAGCTACTTTTTTTTCATCAATGGCTATGGTGAAAGGGTCAGAGGTCAGATCTCAATCTGCGTTCCCTCAAATGAGTTTCAAGAAGTCACTGTGGAGGGAATATGCCCCTTATGCTGGGGAGCCCCACATGTAATCCCTCCTCTGTAGCAGCATTAACAGAGGTCTCAGGACCTACTCATGATGTTGAGAGACAGGACTCAGGGCATTCATTTTGCTTGTATGAATCATAGCAGGAATGACACACCTCTGGAACTCATAGCAGCAGTTTCCAGGTTGTGGTGGTTTCCTGATGATGGCAATAACAACACAATTCTGGAGCCAGGAGCCCCAGATCATGTAAGAGGTAGCAGCTACCCCAATGGTAAGGTTCTATGATAAGTCTGTGGAAGGGAATATGCTCCCCATATGATGGGGAGCCCCATATTTAATCAGTCCTCACTCTACCAACCTATTTCTTCATATCAAGGCTCTTCCTTCAATGATTCCACCCAGAGGACCATTTTGAAAAGGCACCAGGCCTGGAGTTTGGGAGTGCAATGGGGAAGTGACTGCTGGAAATTAGTCAATCTCCAACCATTTTCCTCAGATCTTCAGCACTGTTTATTCACTACTCTGATTTTACTTCTGCAAACACTCATACCAGGGATTGAACCTCTGAGGAGTTTCTCAGCTTTCTCCATACCTTTATGGTATCTCTCAGAGATCAATTTTGGCTAAGGGAGCTAGTTGTCTTAGTTCAAAATCTTCATTGATACTTAACCTGGAACCCAAGGAATTATTTTGTAGAATAAGTTTTGCAATCACTATGTTTATTCATGTTGTCTTTGCTGTTGAAGGTGTTTGAAATATTTACATTGCTGATAACTTGTCCGATGTCTTCAAAAGAAACAGTTACATTAAATTTGTTGTTGGAGCTTAAATTTTTTAAGGAAATTTAATTAAGACAGCATTTAATCTCTATGTATTTAAGAAAAAAAATGACTTTGCCAGATTTGTTCACTAGTCATATAAATAAAGCAAAATCCAAGTGATCTTTTCACTCTACACACAAAATCTCTCTGACTTTAAAGACTCCATCAACAAATGGAAATACATTTAGTCAAATAAATATTGCAAAATTTTCAAGTATCCCAATAATCAAAAATGCACATCGAGGCAACGATAAAAGACCATCATTCATTTACCAGATCTGCAAAAGATACTTTGTCAGAATTCCTATTTTGGGTAATTGTGCGATGAATAAATGCTAGGAAAAAAATCCTACATTGTGGACAGAAAATACAGTAGTAAAACACTTTAGGAAATATATGAAATAAGTATCCAGAATGAAAAATGTTTGTGATGCAATTTCTGGGAATTCATCTTTAAAAAGTAGTTATAAATAATTACATCAGAGAATGCTACTTTAAAATACATTAATATGATTTAATGTATGACTGTTTTAGGTGGTCTGATGCATCCATATATGTAGTGTGAGGGATGTGGAGGTTGGGATGTTATAGCCAAAAAAAAAGCGAAGATTAAAAGTTGTCTGTTTTCTTTTTATTTCTCAACTTTTATTTTAGGTCAGGGGATACATGCACGGCTTTGTAATATGGGTAAATTGTGTGTCTCGGGGTTTGGGATACAAATGATCCCATAATCCAGGTAGTGAGCATAGCACCCAATGGGTATTTTTTCAACATTTGCCCCCACCTTACACCTTCCTTCCTCTAATAATATCCACTGTCTATGATTCCCATCATTTTTTTAAAAAAAATCATTGTTAATTTTTGTGAATACATAGTATATGTATATATTTACAGGTTACATGAGATATTTTGATAAAGGCATGCAATGAATAATAATCACATCAGAGTAAATGAGATATCCATCGCCTCAAGCATTTATTCTTTGTAGTACAAACAATCCAATTATACTTTTTGTCATTTTAAAATGTACAATTAAGTGATTATTGGCTATAGTCGCCCTGTTGTGCCATCAAATAGTAAACCTTATTCATTTTTTCTAACTCTATTGTTCCCACCTTTATGTCCTTGTGTTCTCAATGTTTAGCTTCACTTATAAAAGTGAGAACATCCAGTATTTGGTTGTCTGTTTCTGTGTCAATTCTCTTAGGATAATGGCTTGCAGCTGCATCCATGTTGCTGCAAAAAACCATGACTTTGTATTTTCTATGGCTGCATAGTACTCCATGGTGTATATGTACCACCACATTTTGTTTATCCAGTTCACCATTGACTGGCATTTAGGCTCATTCCATGTCATTGCTATTGTAAATTCTACAAGCAGCCCATTTTGAAGTTTTGACTACTAACAGAATTTGTGAGTTGAGAAAACTCTTCAGTTTGTCTGATTACCAGCACAACTAAAACAAAAGTTATGTAATACAAATGCAAAAGACAAAAGCACATTGATACAGATTTTGAGGGGAGAAGATTGTTAAAATTCTTATAATTCCCTTTAGCATGTTGTTTTTAAATTATTTAATTGACAAATAAAGTTGTATATATTAGACGTTTATGAGGTACTGTGATAACCTGCTTTTTGCCAGCTAAAACTACCTCTCTCTTTCTCAGACTAAAAGCTGTTCGGGCTTTATGTTAGCTTCTTGAGCTGGACAGACTCCGTCTTAGCTTCTTCATTTTAGTGATTTTCCCACCATTAAGTATGTAACTACAGTATGTAGCTGGGGCAGGCTGACACTGGGCACCTCCAGGAATGCATTTGTTGATAAGAGGCCGAGTTAAGTGGTACCAGCAGAGCCTGGGATTGCAGGTGCTGCCGAGTGCCCAGAGCCCCCACTATCTATAAGTTGGATGTCTTTCATGACAGCTTTACCCCTGGCACCTGGCACTGTTTTATTTCTCATGTACTAGTTTATCTTTTAACTTTTTGCTTACTCTGCTTTTGTGAAAAATTTGCTTCAGCTGAGTTTCCCCCTCCCTTTTAAAACTAGGGTATAAAAAACCACCTAACTTTTTCTTAGGGGCCGAGAGAATTTTGGGCATTAGCCACCTCTCAGTCGCCGGCGTAATAAAGGACTCATAATTCAATCTCAGAGTGTGGTGCATTCCTTAACTCACTCAGATACAACAGTACAATGTGATGTTTAGATATGTATTTACAATATGAAATGATTAAATCATTTGCTAATTAACAAATACATAACTTCACATACTTATTTTTTGCTGTGAAAACATTTTAAATCTTCTCTTTTAGTAATTTTGAAATATATGATGCATTATTGTTTATTATAGTCACCATTCTCTGCAATAGATTACTAAAGCTTATTCCTTCTATTTAAAATTGTCACGCTTTGAGCAACATCTCCCCTTTCCCCATTCACCCCTCTTACTCAGCCTCTGGTAACACCACCACTCAATTCTCTACTTTAAGGAGTTCAACTTCCTTAGATCCTTTAGCATATTGTCTAGGTCCAGGTTCAGTTGTACAGACTGCACTTTAGCTAGTTCAAGCAGGAAAGAATTTGTGTTAGTCCACACTCATGCTACTATGAAGAAATACCCAAGACCGAGTAATTTTGTTTGTTTGTTTGTTTGTTTGAGACAAAGTTTTGTTCTGTCACCTAGGCTGGAGTGCAATGGCATGGTCTTGGCTCATTGCAACCTCCACCTCCCAGGTTCAAGCAATTCTCCTGCCTCAGCCTCCTAAGTAGCTGGTATTACAGGCACCTGCCACCACACTTGGCTAATTTTTGTATTTTTAGTAGAGACAGCATTCGCTGTGTTGGCCAGACTGGCCTCAAACTCCTGACCTCATGACCCACCCACCTCGGCCTCCCAAAGTCCTGGGATTACAGGCGTGAGACACCGCACCCAGTGAGACTGAGTAATTTATAAATAAAAGAGATTTAATTGACTCACAGTTTCACATGGTTGGGGAGGCCTCAGGAAACTTACATTCATGACAGAAGGGGAAGCAAGTACCTTCTTCACAAGGCAAGCAGAAGTGCCCAGCAGCAAAGTGGGAAGAGCCCTTATAAAAACAACAGATCTCGTGAGAACTTATTCACTATCACGAGAACAGCATGGGGGAAACTACCCCCATGATTAAATTATCTCCACCTGATCCCACCCTTGACATGTGAAGATTATTACAATTCAAGGTGAGATTTGGGTGGGAACACAGAACCAAACCATATTAGAACTCATTATAGAATTGTGGGAGGAGCTGAAGAAAAAACTAGTTTGAGTTTTCAGAAACAACTTCTACACACTCACCATGGAACCTGGCTAGCAGGGCAGCTGCTGTCTTATATGATCAGGGGGCTCGTGGTTCCAGAACCGTGCTGTTATTGCCATCATCAGGAAACCACCACAACCTGGAAACTGCTGCTATGAGTTCCAGAGGTGTGTCATTCCTGCTATGATTCATACAAGCAAAA
>NW_016108947.1:8810-9904 GCF_001604975.1 Cebus imitator | reverse complement strand
AGATTGCACCACTGCACTCCAGCCTGGGTGACAGAGTGAGACTATGTCACAAAGAATGAAAACAAAACCATTATATTGTTACAGAATTTAGTATCCCTTTCTCCACTAAAATGTTAGCTCTTTGAAAGCAGGGGCTATTTCATTCATTTTCATTTTTGAATTCCCAGGACCTGGCATGTTGTGGACAGGCAATAATCAAATTGTTAAATGAATTTTAAATGGCAAATTAAATCACGTTAATGTAGAATTTCACAATAATTTAACTAAAAAGTAACTAAAAGTGTCTAAAAATAGTAGCTATCTTTCATTATCTATTTACTATTTGCCAGGCTTAAAACTATTAAGCAAATATTTTATATTTGTTATGTCAGTGCTTTCCAAATTTTAATATATACTATTTTCCTTAATTTACTCATTTTTACTACTAATAAATATATATTAGAAGAAAAGCTTATATTATTACCACATGTGGAAAACTGGTATCACTTGACATAAATGGAAATAAAGTAAATCATTAAGTAAATGTAAACAGTGGTGTATTTACCAAACTGTTCTTCAATGAGAAAAAATTATTTAAGATTGGTCAGGCTGGGTGTAGTGGCTCACACCTGTAATCCCAGCACTTTGGGAGGCTGCCCTGGGCAGGCAGATCACTTGAAGTCAGGAGTTCAAGATCAGCCTGGCCAACATGGAAAAATGCCGTTTCTACAAATAAAAAAATTGTCCAGGTGTTGTGGTGTGTGCCTGTAATCCCAGCTACCAGGGAGGCTGAGGTAGGAGAATCACCTGAACCTGGGAGGCAGAGGTTGCAGTGAGCTGAGATTGTGCCACTGCACCCTAGCCTGGACGACAGAGCAAGACTCCACCTCCAAAAAAAAAAAAAAAAAAAAAAGAATTCCCTGATCCTGCCTGGTAAACCTAGTGACTATTGCCCTCGGTTCCTATCGCACTTTGTACATAGCTCCAATAATAATACATAAAATATTATACCGTGGGTGGGCATGGTGGCTCACATCTGTAATCCCAGCACTTCGGGAGACGGAGGTGGGTGGATCACCTGAGGTCAGGAGTTAGAGATCAGCCTGGCCAACATG
>NW_016108947.1:0-8585 GCF_001604975.1 Cebus imitator | reverse complement strand
AAAAGAGAAAGAAATAAAGGGCATCCAGTTTGGGAAGGAAGACATCAAATTAGCCTTATTCACAGATACCATGATCTCATGCCTAAAAAAATCTAAAGACTGCTGGGTGTGGTGGCTCATGCCTGTAATCCCAGCACTTTGGGAGGCCTAGGGGGTGAATCATGAAGTTAGGAGTTCAAGACCAGCCTGGCCAACATGGTGAAACCCCATCTCCACTAAAGATAAAAAAATTAGCTGGATGTAGTGGCAGGCACCTGTGATCCCAATACTCGGGAGGCTGAGGCAGGAGAACCACTTCAACCCAGGAGGTAGAGGTTGTAGTGAGCTGAGATCATGCCACTAAACTCCAGCCCAGGCCTCCATCTCCAAAAAACAAACAAACAAACAAAAAAACAACTAAAGACACTACCAAAAAACTGTTAGAATTAATAAATGAATTCAGTAAAATGGCAGAATATAAAATTAATATACAGCCAGGTGCAGTGGCTCACACCTATAATCCCAGCACTTTGGGAGGCCAAGACAAGTGAATCAACTGAGGTCAGGAGTTCGAGACCAGCCTGGCCAACATGGTAAAATCCCATTTCTACTAAAAATACAAAAATTAGCTGGGCATAGTGGTGGGTGTCTGTAATCCCAGCTATGTGGGAGGCTGAGGCAGGAGAATTGCTTGAGCCCAGGAGGCAGAGGTTGCAGTGAGCCAAGACTGCACCACTGCACTCCAGCCTGGGCAACAGGGCAAGACTCCATCTCAAAAAAAAAAAAAAAATCCCCCAACCACAACTTCAATCTATTTTCTCTAAAGCTGTTACATCAGCTTTAATTGGCTTGTTTCCTCCTAAACTGCCTCAGAGGAATTGGGGATGGTGGTTGTTGGAAATAGGTTTATAACATTGGAAAGAATCCACATTGAGACAATGGATTACTCAGCAAGGCTAGTTTACTTTCTGCAGAAAGGGTGCAACTCCCCAGCAGTCTTGCCATGGGAGCACACCTGAACAAGGGAGACAGGGACATTTGTAACTTTCATAACCTGATGCAATCGCCCTACTGCTGCGTCCAGTTTCCACTGGCTGGAACAGGACCTCACATTTTATGCTTGACCAGACTACCTAAAAACTTGGAAATTTCCTGAATAGATAAGGGTAAAGAAGACAAGGAAGAAGAGGAAGCTAGTCAGGAGAAGGTCAGGAGGGCTTCCAAATAAGGAATGGCAGGCACCAGGGTTTGCAGCTTGCCTAGTTCTGTTCAGACATGCCAGATCGAGTCAAGGTAGCTGATTTAAGACGTAGCTGAGCCAGGCACAGTGGCTAATGCCTGTTATCCCAGCCCTTTGGGAGGCCGAGGTGGGCAGATCATGAGGTCAAGAGATCGAGACTATCCTGATCAACATGGTGAAACCCTGTCTTTACTAAAAATACAAAAATTAGCTGGGTATGGTGGCACACACCTATAGTCCCAGCTACTCGGGAGGCTAAGCCAGGAGAATCGCATGAACCTGGGAGGCGGAGGTTGTGGTGAGCNAAAAAAAAAAAAGAACATGGGAGTGACCAGGTGCAGTGGCTTACACCTGTAAACGCAGCAATTTAGGAGGCCAACGTGGGTGAATCACTTGAGACCAGGAGTTCAAGACGAGCCTGGCCAACACAGTGAAACCCTATCTCTACTAAAAATAGAAAAAATTAGTTGGGCATGGTGGTGCAAACCTGTAATCCCAGGGGGCTGAGGCACGAGAATTGCTTCAACCTGGGAGGCAGAGGTTGCTATGAGCAAAGATCGTGCCACTACATTCCAACCTGGGTGACACAGAAAGATCCGGCATCAGGGAAAAAAAAAACAAAAAACAAAAACATAGGGGCATATAAACAAACATCTGAGCAAATCTAAGATTTGATCCCTCTTTCAATAGTAATACAGGAAAAGACTGAATAGGGCCGAGGAAAAAAATAATTAACATTTATTAAGGGTCTACTGTGTGTCATATACAATTCAGCACTGCTGAGGCATTACCTCATTTCAATTCTCACAACAACCGAATGAAATAAAGATTATAATCCTAATGTTAGTGAGGGGGACATTTAGGCTTTAAGAAAATTTAAAAGCATGACCAAGGTGTCCCCTTACCCCCTCCTTTCCTCTCTATATGTTCTTTTGAAATATCATTGATTTAGAAGCCTGTAACCCTGCACTGAGATATTGTTTTAACCTCAAAGCCATGCTTTTCTACTCATGTTTTAAAAGATATGTAACACTACTTATCCATGCAAAAGATTTTTCTCAATAATGTACACTCAAACAAAACACCAAAATACATTATCAAAATAGACTCGCTATTTTCAATGGTGAATTTTAAAATAAGTGTTAAAACAGGAACTTAGGAAATAAATGCATAATGGCATTTTTTTTCTTTTTTGAGACGGAGTGTCACTCTGTTGCCCAGGCTGAAGTGCAGTGACGCTCACTGCAACCTCCATCTCCCGGGTTCAAGCGATTCTCCTGCCTCAGCCTCCCGAGTAGCTGGGATTACAGGTGCCTGCCACCACACTTGGCTGAGTTTTGTATTTTTAGTAGAGATGGGATTTCACCATATTGGCCAGGCTGGTCTCAAACTCTTGATCCACCCGCCTTGGCCTCCCAAATTATAGACGTGAGCCACTGCACCCCAACATGCATATTGTTTTTTAAAAAAGTAAGGAAAGTCACTTTAAACTCATGTTTTATGACCTAACTAAAGTCAAACAAAAAAGGTGGTTTTAAAAACTGAATTCACATATCTTCAGTCTAAGTCCAGTCTTCCACAACTTTTTTTTTCTCACAGTATTTCAAGATTTGTAACTCTTGATATATTTAGGCTATTTCTGATATTCTAGAGAAACAGCATCCTAGAGTGGTTAAAATCATTAGAAAAGTTAGTATCCAACAGATGAAGGTATAACCTCAATATGTAGCTGGCAATAAAACAATTTTTAAAAACTTGCAAGAGCACAAAAGCAAATTTACCTCTAATACATCAGAAGTGATAAGTTTCATCACACGATCACTTGGGTCCTTAAATTCTTCTGTAACTTCAGTGCGGTGAATTTTTTTCTTCATCCGATATGACAGCTATGTAATAATACATGCCATTTAAAATGAGTTTCTTTTAAACAGTTTTTTTTTAAAGTACTGAAATACACACCAGCGCTAAAAAACTGTCTATAGGTAAACACAGATAAAACAAAAGCAGCTGTATGGGTACATTTGTTAAATATTCTCGTTCCAAAGACTATTAGACTTCTTAACTAACCTTTTAGATGCCATGCCACATGCCTACAAATTCAGATAAGACGTAGAAATTGACAGCTAATGGCAGAACCAGAACTAGTGCTCCTCCAACTAGTGTCTCAATTGTCACAAGATTTAAAAAATAACACTTCATTAGAAGTTTCAACTTTTCACCAAAGAATTTTTAATAATTTTGTACCTCTTTCAGTAACCTCCTCTGACATCTGAGACATGAGCAAATGCAGATGCCAAATCTAATTTCCTCTCAAAACAATTCACTTAATATGTGGCATCCAGATACAATGCATTTAAAAGCAACAGCTAAATTTTTCTTTGCAGAAAAAAAAGGAGAAATTAGAAAATACCTTTTCTTATTTAAAAAGAGCTACAAGTCTTGAACATTATCAATACTCATTCCATTTTCTGTAGATTGAGAGGTTTTATGGACAATAAAGTATAATTCCACATTTTGAAAAAGACAAATTATTTTAGGCAAAATACCAGTTTGGGCATTGCTGTAAAGTGAAATGCTCTGTCTAGTCGTAGCTTCCTAAAAATATAAGCCGCATCAAAATGCTGTGCATTTACTAAATCTTGCTGAAATTTCAAAACTTCATCCCAATCCTTCAGGGCAACTCTGATCTGCAAACAGGAAAAAAAAAAAAAAAAAGTTGTACTAAATTTTTTTCGCAAACATACTATTATTTTTAAAATACTGTCGTTTCTATTTAAATCATATTTAATCAGATATTTATTATAAAAATATGGTACTTGTTTTACATTTCTGCTAAGGAAAAATAACTAAGTATTACCTTTTGTTTCGGTTGACACAGTTGGGTGTTATATAATCCATATAGCAGATACAAAGCACCAACTCTGATCTGGAAGGTGTATGGAGGTAAAAAATATCGCCAAGCCAAAGCTAAAGCTTCTTTTGTAAACATGTTCTTTTCTAAATTTCTCATTCTGCCACTAATAAACAATGAGAAAATATATCACGACTCATTAAGTGAATAAATAATGAACAAAAGCCAGAAGTATATACTTGTTTAAACAGTAGTTAATAATTTGATGAGGATCTCATACCCGATTGTTTCATGATTCAAGCACAAAGAGATAATTTTACACCAAGGCACAGGCAACAACTAGGTAAACATGATGCGGCTTCCAAAAGCATCAACTTTACTTGCCAAATTGAAAAGCAAGACAGAAGCAGTTTCAAATTATTACTGTTAAAACACATAATCTTAAAATAATCATTGTTATGTTACGGAACTATGTGCATTTTAATATATAATGAACATTTTCTCCAATACTTTTAGGGATTTGCACTAAATCTCCTTTGTCCTTGGGAAGCCTAGGTGAAAAAGTTAGAGAAACAGCACAAAGTAACCCACACTCCTAAATGTCCAGAGCACTGCAAGCTCATCAGAAGAAAGGAGGAGCAGACTAGAACAGCATACTCTAGCATACAACCAAAAGCTTTGTCCCAACATCCAAGAGAGCAACAAGGCTTTCTTGGCAATCAATCAATGAAATAACATAGGACATATATGTGAAAAGAAACTATCTTGGGCACCCAAGATCACTAAGGAAAACTCAAGCTGGAAGCTGCTTAGGGCAAACCTGCTTTCCATGGTATTCAAAGTCACTCCTCTGCTCACTGAGATAGATGAACATCTGCCTCCTTTGGAAAGGCTAATCAGAAACTCAGGAGAATGTAATTATTTGTGTAACACCGATCTGTGACCAGTAAGCTCCCTGACCAGTTCCAGTCTTCCTGCCTTTCCTTCAAATTGTCTCGCTTTCCAGGCTGAATCAATGTACTTCTTACATATATTGATGTCTCATGTCTCCCTAAATGTATAAAACCAAGCTGTGCCCTGACCACCTCAGGCACATGTCCTCATGACTTCCTGAGGCTGTGTCACGGGCCCTTCCTCAATCTTGGCAAAATAAACTTTCTAAATTAACTGAGACCTGTCTCAAATTTTTTAAGTTCACATATATTTTCTGTAGACATAAATAACATAATGAATAAACTATCTGAAACTGTTCTGCTGTGTTAACAAAAAATTTTAAAAAATAACAAGGCCTTGCCGGGCATGGTGGCTCACACCTGTAATCCCAGCACTTTGGGAGGCCGAGGCGTGTAGATCACGAGGACAGGAGTTCAAGACCAGCCTGGACAACATGGTGAAGCCCTGTCTGTACTAAAAATACAAAAATTAGCCAGGCGTAGTGGCACATGCCTGTAATCCCAGCTACTCAGGAGAATCACTTGAACCAGCGAAACAGAAGTTGCAGTGAGCTGAGATTGCGCAACTGCACTCCAGCCTAGGCGACAAAGTGAGACTGTCTCAAAAAAAAAAAAAAAAAAAACAAAAAAAAAAAAAAAAAAGAAAAACCCCTTAAAAAAAAAAAAAAAAAAATAGAAAGTATTAAATTTAAGAATTATCAGTGAGAATGGACCCCAGGCTATGCTAGGACAAGAGAAATAGAGCCAGCAGTATCAAGGGACAAAGCTCTCAAAGTAATTATGTCACAAGCCAGAGATCCGACACAGAGCCAGGATAACTTCACAAACTATTCCATTCCTAAAAGCTTCTAGGCATAGGCATTTCATAGCCTGACTCTTCTGATACTTCTGTGCATTACCCCCAGCTTAAAAGAGCTTAGAATGAAAAAGCACGTTGAAAAAGACATATTTAAAAAATATTTACATTCTACCACCAAATAGGTCAACAGTGAGAAATTATAATTGGCCAAGCATGGTGGCTCATGCCTAATCTCAGCACTTTGGGAGGCCAAGGTGAGAGATCACCCAAGCTCAGAAGTTCAAGACCAGCCTAGGCAACACAGCAAGACCTTGTCTCTACAAGAAATTTTTAAAAATTAGCCAGCGTGGTGGTGCGTGCCTATAGTCCCAGCTGCTCAGGAGGCTGAGCTGGGAGGATCACTTAAGCCTAGGAGATGAGGGTGCAGTGAGCTACGACAGCACCACTGCACTCCAACCTGGGTGATGAAGCAAGATCCTGCCTCAAAAATTAAAAAAGGAAAAAAAGAAACTATAACCAACTGGGTTCAAATAATCTTTTTTCATTAGAATATTGGTAAAAATAGGCCGGATACGGTGGCTCACACCTGTAATCCCAGCACTTTGGGAGGCAGGTGGATCACGAGATCAGGAGTTCGAGACCAGCCTGAACACTACAGCGAAACCTCATCTCTACTAAAAATACAAAAATTAGCTGGGTGTGGTGGTGGGCAGCTGTAATACCAGCTACTCAGGAGGCTGAGGCAGGAGAATCGCTAAGCCCAGGAGGGCAGAGGTTGCAGTGAGCCGAGATCACACCACTGCATTCCAGTCTGGGCAACAGAGCTAGACTCCATCTCAAAAAAAATGAAAGAAGAAAGAAAAAGAAAGAAAGAGAGAGGGAGGGAAGGAGGGAGGGAGAGAGGAAGAAGAGGGAGGGAGAGAGGAAGAGGAGGGAGGGAGAGAGGAAGGGAAAAGAGGGAAAGGGAAAGAGAGAGAGAGAGATAGCGAGAGAGAGCGGGAGAGGGAGAGGGAGGGGGAGAGAGAGAGAGAGAGAGAGAGAGGAAGAGAGAGAAAGGAAAGAATATTGATAAGAATAATGCCTTGCTGTTTGAAAATGTCCCGTGCCTCTCTTCATGATTCACATTAGCATTTCTCAGCAAATTCTTTCTGGTATCCCAAAATCTCTCTTCCATTCTCCACAATTGCTAGTTAAAACTTTTTCAACTCTCAGTTCCCATGACACTGTCTTAAAGTTCGGGCAGTCAGGTCTGTTTGCCTTCTATTTCTCCTCTACACAAAGATTTATAAAAATCCATTCTTGGCCAGGTGTGGTGGCTCACACCTGTAATCCCCATACTTTGGGAGGCCAAGGCTGGAGAATCATGAGGTCAGGAGAGCAAGACCATCCTAGCTAACACGGTTGAAACCCCATCTCTACTAAAAATACAAAAAAATTAGCAGGGCATGGTGGTGGGCACCTGTAATCCCAGCTACTCGGGAAGCTGAGGCAGGAGAATTGCTTGAACCCGGGAGGCAGAGGTTGCAGTGAGCTGAGATTGTGCCACTGCACTCCAGCCTGGGCGACATAGTGAGACTCATTCTCACCTCCTTTCTTTAAGTTTCAAAGGAAGGCTGATGCTATTAGAACATGGGAGAGGCCGGGCGCGGTGGCTCACGCCTGTAATCCCAGCTACTCAGGAGGCTGAGGCAGGAGAATTGCCTGAACTCAGGAGGCGGAGATTGCGATGAGCCGAGACCGNAAAAAAAAAAAAAATTATTGAGGACTTAGAATGCACTTCTGATACATCAGCTCATTTCATCTTTACAACTACTATGAGGTTTTATCATTGTTTCTATTTTACAGGTAAGGAAACTCAAGTAACTTGCCCCAAGTCACAGTGGACACTGCAATCAAATGCAGCCAATCGGGTTCCATAACCTATCCCCTTAACAACATCCCCACACTGCCTTTTCAACTATACTATTACAACAAAATGTGGCAAGCGGTGAGATAAAATAAAAACAGGGTGCTATGGGGGGAAAAATACACGAACAGCGTGCTTAGTCTAGAAGGGCAAAAAAGACTTCCCTGAGAAAGTCATTTAAGCCTAATCCTGAGTGAAGAATAAGGTGGATAAAACAAGACAGTTGAGGGGGAAAGCTCCAGGCTTAGGAAAAGCGTGCGGAGGGCAAAAAAAAAAAAAAAAAAAAAAAAAAAAAAAAAAAAAAAAAAAAAAAAAAAGAAAAAAAAAAAAAAAAAAAAAAAAAGCAGCTGCTGGAGCAGGAAAGTGAATGCATGGAGGGGACTGGTGGGCGAAGCTGAAGAGATAAGCCAAGGCCATTGAGGAATGGTCGTGGCAAGTCAGAGAATTGTAGCGTTATCCCAAAGGCAAAGGGCACTACTAGAGAGTAATAAGCCGGGGAGTGACATGATCAAATTTGCACTTTTGAAAGACAACTTTGGGCCGGGTGCGATGGCTCACGCCTGTAATCCCACCGCTTTGGGAGACCGAGGATCACGAGCTCAGGAGTTCGAGGCCAGCCTGGCCAAAATAGTGAAACTCCGTCTCCATTAACAAGACAAAAAATTAGCCGGGCGTGGTGGCATGCGCCTGTAGTCCCAGCTACTCGGGAGGCTGAGGGAGGAGAATCGCTTGAAACTGGGAGGCGGAGGTTGCAGTGAGCCAAGACCGCGCCACCTCACTCCAGCCTAGGAGACAGAGCGAGACTCCGTCTCAAAAAAAAAAAAAAAAAAAAAAAAAAAAAAAAAAAAAAAAAAAAA
>NW_016108946.1:5269-7070 GCF_001604975.1 Cebus imitator | reverse complement strand
GCGTGCCTGTAATCCCAGCTACTCAGGAGGCTGAGGCAGGAGAATTGCCTGAGCCCAGGAGGCGGAGGCTGCGGTGAGCCGAGATCACGCCATTGCACTCCAGCCTGGGTAGCGAGAGCGAAACTCCATCTCAAAAAAAAAAAAAAAAAGATTGCCATGTTACAGTAATAAGAAACCCATATAATCCCTCAATACATGGAAATTAAATAACACACTTCTAAATCTACAGATCATTGAATAAATAAGTAGAAATGCTCTGAACTATGAAAAAATGACAACACAACATATCAAAATGGGAAGGATACAGCTAAAGCAGAGTTGAGAGGGATGTTAAGTACTTAAATTAAAAAACAGGAAATTCATAGCAGCATTATTCACAATAGCCAAGAAATAGATGCAACCCACATGTCCATCAATGGACAAATGGATAAACAAAATGTGGTAATATGACTTGAATATTTGTTCCCTCAAAATCTCATGTGGATATGTGACCCCCAATGTTGGAGGTGGCACCTAGTGGGAGGTGCTGGATTATAGGAGTGGATCTCATGAATAGCTTGGTGTCCTCCCCATGGATATGAGTTCACCCTATAGCTAGTTGTTTAAAGGAGACTGGTACCTCCTCCCTCTGCCTTTTGTTACCTGTTGCCATGTGATATGCTAGCTCTCCCTTTGCTTTCTGCCATAATTATAAGCTTCCTGAGGCTTCACCAGGAACAGATGCTGGCACTGTGCTTCTTGTACAGCCTACAGAACCATGAGCTAAATAAACCATTTTTCTTTATAAATTACCCAGCCTCAGGTATTCCTTTATAGCAACACAAAACATACTTAATACATGTGGTATATATATACAATGTAATATTATTTAGCCTTGGAAGGAAATTTTGACATATGCTACAATGTGGCTGAACCTTGAGGATATTATTCTAACAAGCCAATCACAAAAGATAACTACTTATGATTCCACTCATATGAGGTATCTAGAGTAGTCCAACTCATAAAATCAGAAAGTATTACTGGTCTCCCATTTTTTGGCTATTAACGCTTGTAGTGAGAGAGTTTGTAGGTTTCTTGTGGTGGTTGCCAGGGGCTGGAGGCAGGGGGAAAAGGGTAGTTGTTGTTTGATGGATATAGTTTCACATTTATAGGATGACAAAGTTGTGGATGTTGGTTATACAAAATGGGAATATGCTTAATGCTACTGAGCTGTACACTCAAAAATAGTTAAGATGGTGAATTTTACATTACATGTATACTTGGCCACAATTTTTAAAAACGAAGAAAGGAAATAATATGAGAGAAAAAAATAAATGAAATAGATATATAGTTAGCCAAACTAATGGCGAATTCTCTGAAAAAAGCAACAAAATTGATAAAACCTTGGCTGGTCATGGTGGCTCATGCCTGTAATCCCAGTACTTTGGGAGGCTGAGGTGGGTGGATCACCTAAGGTCAGGAGTTTGAATCCAGCCTGGCCAACATGGTGAATGAAACCCCATCTCTACTAAAAATACAAAAATTAGCTGGGTGTGGTGACATGTGCCTATAGTCCCAGCTATTCTGGAGGCTGAGGCAGGAGAATCACCTGAACCTGGGAGGCGAAGGTTACAGTGAACTGAGATAGTGCCACTGCACTCCAGCCTGGGTGACAGAGCAAGACTCCATCTCAAAAAAAAAAAAAAAAGGCCAGGCACGGTGGCTCACCCCTGTAATCCCTGTAACTTTGGGAGCTGGAGGTGGGTGGATCACCTAGGAGTTCCAGATCAACCTGGCCAGCATAGTGAAAGCCCATCTCTAC
>NW_016108946.1:0-1390 GCF_001604975.1 Cebus imitator | reverse complement strand
ATTATTCTCAACTGCAGTATAGACCAGATAGTCAAATATTTAAAAATTGTCAACTGTCTTTATCAGGGGTTGGGAAGATATTCTCATGCACTGCTATCAGTGTAAATTGGCAAAAAGTCCATAAAGAACCATTTGGAAATATACCGTAAACCTGTGTTTAATGGGAGATAGAAGGCAGAGCTGCAGAGGAAAAACATGATGTTTCCTGTCTTGAAGCTATAACAGGTTCCCCAGAAGCCTACCTTACCAAGAGACTAGGTTTCTGGTGTTTGTGAAGGAGCAGGATTTTCCATTTTCCCACTAACCACCATCCTGGACATCTGAAGGGTACACAGGGTAGACAAGTCCTAAAATAGTGAACGTTCATGCAGATTTAACTGAGTTATTCTGGGAGTTCTAGGTCAAGTATGGTCTCAAATACTTTTATCCTCCATCTTTGCTTTCTCAGAACTGTTCCCTTTTCCAAAAGAAGAGCTCAAAAGAGAAGGTTCATCTCTTAGAAATCTCAAAGCCATGTCTCAGGTGAGATGATGTTTCCTCTTTCTGAAATAACTTTTTTTTTTTTCATGGTATATGAACATGAGCTTCCCTATCCTTTAACCTTCCTGGATATTAGGATTTGCTTCCATGAAACTAGTCTTCAGTCAGGGCCCAGATTAGGATGAGGCTGGCAAGTGGCATGAGGTGAAATATTTTAGGAATACTCTCAGGTCTGTGCCTTCCTAAATTTTCATTTCTAGGTGCCTTACCTGCCTCACCCTATTCCCAGCCCTGTTCAGAATTTCTCCATTCCGACCAGATCAACGTAAGCCTTCCCAAGTGCACCTTCTAATTGTACATTCATTGGGTGCGTCATTCATCATCTCCCTTCTCGGTCTTCTCACAAACAAACTCCTGGAACAGAAAGGTATTGTCTTGATTTAAATGGGAATATCTGGCTTGAATGAATTTAACTTGTCCTGATGCGGATTTGAGATCTAAGTTGTAAGTAGTCAAAGAGCAGACATGGAAAAAAAAACTTTGATTTTTTCTGCTAACCTAAATTTTGCAATGATACGATGGGAAATAGAAGTGACAGATCTTAGCATTAGTTTGTGGAAAGATGCCCTGCTTTATGAGGTGTTTAGGATAGCAATTTGTTGGCAAGCTTGTAAAGGAAACAGGTTTTGCGTTCCTTCTCTCTGATCTTCCTGTTTTATTAATGTCTGCCAGCCGTTCTTCCAAATTGTGGCCTGCCAGTGAAAACCTTTCAGTATTCCAGTGCTGTTAGAGATTTGTTACTTTCTTTTTAGTCTCTTCTAATTTTATATGCGGGTGCAGAAGAAGGAAATGCATTCGGCAGGCCACACTTGGAAAACTCTCTTGTTGATCAAACAGTACTTTGTCTTTT
>NW_016108945.1:5533-7091 GCF_001604975.1 Cebus imitator | reverse complement strand
GAGTCTTGATGTGTCGCCCAGGCTGGAGTGCAGTGGCACAGTCTCAGCTCACTGCTTCCTCCACCTCCCAGGTTCAAGCGATTCTCCTGCCTCAGTCTCCCGAGCAGCTGGGACTACAGGCATGTGCCACCATGCCTGGCTAATTTTTATATTTTTAGTGAGATGGGGTTTCACCATATTGGCCAGGCTGGTGTCAAACTCCTGACCTTGTGATACGCTCGCCTCGGCCTCCCAAAGTGCTGGGATTACAGGCAAGAGCCACCACTCCTGGCTATTTATCCTATTTTTCAAATCCCTAGAGTAAGTCACCAGCTGCCCCATGACTTACTTGCTTTTATAATTGTGTTGGTTTATGGAGTTCCTCCTTCCATCTAATCTGTGTTTGTCAGATCTATATTAAACTTGTATTTGACTGGATAAGTAACTTTTTCATAAAGTCCTCTGACCTGATTTCAGTGTTACAGTCTAAGAGAACATTAGGCACTCCTGACAGCCTAAAAAGGACTCGCTCTTTAATCACATTTGCTTGTCTTTGCTTTTTCTCTAGAGCACTTCTTAACCTTTTGGAGGTCACAGATATCTTTGAAACTCTGATGAAAGGTATGGACCCTCTCTCCCCAGAAAAAGGCATGTACACGTACTTTGCATGCAGTTTGAGGGGCTTCATAAAACTACCTTGTAGCCCTGAGGAGTCCATGGACCTCTGGTTAAGAACTCATGCCTTTGACCAGGCGTGGTGGCTTATGCCTGTAATCCTAGCACTTTGGGAGGCTGAGGTGGGTGGATTGCTTGAGGCCAGGAGTTGGAGACCAGCCTGGGCAACATGGCGAAACCCCACCTCTACTAAAAATGCAAAAATTAGCCAGGCATGGTGGTGTGTGTCTGTAGTCCCAGCTACTGGGAAGGCTGAGGCACAAGAATCACATGAACCCTGCGGTGGAGGTTGCAATGAGCCGAGATCGTGCCACTGCACTCCAGCCTGGGGGACAGTGAGACTCCGTCTCAAAAAGAAAAAAAGAACTCATGCCTTTGATTCTGATATTTAGGACAGTTTATGTTTGGTTCCACTGGTGATCTTGATGCAATGATCCTGACTTCTAGGTTGACTTGAGGTTTTATTGCCTTTAAAAAAAAGTCTTGGCTGGGTGCAGTGACCCATGCTTGTAATCCCAACGCTTTGGGAGGCTGAGGCCAGGAGTTTGAGACTAGCTCAGGCAACATAGTGAGACCCTGTCTCTACAAAAAATTTAAAAATTAGCTGGGCATGGTGGCACACACTTGTAGTCCCAGAGAAGTGACCGACACCTGTCATTCCAACGTTTTGGGAGGCTGAGGTCAGGCGTTCGAGACTACTTAGGTAACAATAGTGCGACCCTGTCTCCACAAAAGATTAAAAAATTACCTGGGCATAGTGGTGCACACCTGTAGTCCCAGCTCCTTGAGAGGCTGAGGTGGGAGGATCACTTGAGCCTGGGAGGTTGAGGCTGCAGTGAGCTGTGTGATGATTGCTCCGCTGCACATCGGCCTGGGTGACAGAGGGAGACCTTGTCTCAAAAAA
>NW_016108945.1:3603-4658 GCF_001604975.1 Cebus imitator | reverse complement strand
CGGGGTTTCACCGTGTTGACCAGGATGGTCTCGATCTCTTGACCTCGTGATCCACCCGCCTCGGCCTCCCAAAGTGCTGGGATTACAGGCGTGAGCCACCGCGCCCGGCCCTAGGGTATTGTAATTTTAAGTAGAGTGACTAGGGAAGGCCTCATTAAGAAGGAGATGATTATACAAAGAGTTGAAGGAGGTGAAGGAATGAGCTATGTCCAAAGTGTTAGAGGAATAGCACAAGACCCGTTTGGCTTATCAGAGTGAGCAGTGGTAATAAGGTAATGGTAGGGGAGGGACAAACCCGCACGGCCTTGTAGGTGATAGGATTCAGCCTTTTACCCTTAGTGAGATAGGAAACCAGTAGATGATGTTTGACTAGAGTGACATGTTCTGACTTAAACTTTCAAAAGATCACTCTGCTACTTCGTTGAGAATAAACTGTAGTGAGGCAAGGGCTGAAGAGTTTTGACAATAATCTGTATAAAAGAAAGACTGGAGTAGTAGCATTTGCAGTGGTGAGAAGGGATTTGATTCTGGATATATTTTAAAGATAATGCTGATAGACTTTTCCACTGATTGAGATCAGTAAGTGAATTAGCCTTTGATGTAAGTAGAATGAGAGGAGGCCCAAAGAAGGAATCTTAGTGAATATTTGCAGGTTTGGGTGGAAGAAGAGCTAGCAAGGAGGCTGAGGAGGAGAGAGTGAAAGAAAGAAATGCTGGCCAGATGTGGTGGCTCACACCTGTAATCACAGCACTTTGGGAGGCCGAGGCGGGCAGATCACAAGGTCAGGAGATGGAGACCATCCTGGCTAACATGGTGAAACCCTGCCTCTACTAAAAATGCAAAAGAAATTAGCCGGGCATGGTGGTACACGCCTGTAGTCTTAGCTACTCTGGAGGCTGAGGCAGGAGAATTGCTCAAATCCAGGAAGTGGAGGTTGCAGTGAGCTGAGATCACGCCACTGCACTCCAGCCTGGGCAACAGAGCGAGACTCCATCTCAAAAAAATAAAAAGAAGTGCCAAGACTTTGGCAGTTAATATTATGGATAAATCAGAGA
>NW_016108945.1:0-1117 GCF_001604975.1 Cebus imitator | reverse complement strand
GCCTCCTGGGTTCAGGCAATTCTCCTGCCTCAGCCTCCTGAGTAGCTGGGATTACAGGCACGCGCCACCATGCTCAGCTAATTTTTTGTATTTTTAGTCAAGATGATTTTTCACCATGTTAGTCAGACTGGTCTTGAACTCCTGACCTCAAGTGATCCACCTGCCTTGGCCTCTCAAAGAGCTGGGATTATAGGCGTGAGCCACCACGCCCCTGATTTTTTTTTTTTAATAGCCTTACTGAGATACAATTTACATATCATACAATTCATTCAGTATACCTGTTAAAATATGTTTTGTTTTGAGACAGAGTCACTTTATGTCACCCAGTCTGGAGTGCAGTGGCATGATCTCAGCTCACTGCAGCCTTGACTTCCTGGACTCAAGCCATCCTCCGGCCTCAGCCCCTCAAGTAGCTGGGACTACAGGTGCACGCCCCCACGCCTGGCTAATTTTTGTATATTTTTAGTAGAGATGGGGTTTCAGCATGTTGCCCAGGCTGGTCTCGAACTCCTGGACTCAAGTGATCCGCCCACCTCTGGCCTTCCAGAGTGCTGGAGCCAAACATTTTAAAATCAAATCAATTTAGAAAAATGTTAAAGATTTTATGTTAGTTCCTATTGTAAGTTTTAAAAGGTTTTAGTTCTGCTTATGTAATCATGCTGAAATATGTGCAAAAAGAAATTACATCATTTTCAGCTATTTTATGTTTTTATACATCTGTTTCTTCATTCATTCATGCATGCATGCATGCATTTGTTCATTAATTAATTAATTAATTAATTCTTTTGAAGCCAGGTATTGCTGTGTCATCCAGGCTGGAGTACAGTGGTATGATCACAGTTCCCAGCAGCCTTGACCTCCCAGGTTCAAGCATTCCTCCCACCTCAGCCTCCCTGGTAGCTGGGACCACAGGCATGTGCTACCACATGTGACTAATTTTAAAAAAGAATTTTTTTTTTTTTTGGTAGGAACAGGGTCTCATTCTGTTGCACAGGCTGTTCTTGAACTCCTGGGCTCAAAGCTGTCCTCCTGCCTCGGCCTCCCAATGTGCAGAGACTACAGGCATGAGTCACCATGCCCAGCCTCTATGTCTCTTTTTTTTTTTTTTTTTTTTTTT
>NW_016108944.1:5920-7129 GCF_001604975.1 Cebus imitator | reverse complement strand
GACAGGGTCATCACCATATTATACTGGACTGAGTATTACTGTATAATACCCTTGCTAGTGACAAGGGGGCCAAAGTCCAACGGCCTGACGGTAGTATCATATGATATGTCATGACTCCTAGTAGACTTGATAATGAAATCTAATAGACTTGTGCACAAACAACATACATACAGTGCCTCGGTATTTTTCCATGCCCCGACCTCACATGCCTTATACAGAAGCTTGAATATGTTCCCATGCACACCCAACACCCCTCCACAGGGCAAAAGCCCCTGCTCACCTGCCTTCTTCCTCATGTAAGATGTTCTGTTGTGAATGACGCATGAGGTAGTACGCCAAGCCGACAGCCCACACCGTACAAAAGAACGTGTGTATTGCAGAGATACTTTTCCAAATAGCATTACCTAAAAATAGACATCCTGATGTTGTTAATCATTGAATCACAGCCCACAGAAAAGTGATCTTTTTTTATGTTTTGCCGTAGTTGGCTTTCAGAAAGACATTCAGACCTCCTCACCCCCATCGCCCCCTTTTTTTTAGGACAACACAGAGGTCATAGCAGTAATTATAAACTTCAATGGCCACTCTTGTTTGGGTTGCTCAGCAGCTCCCCTTCCTCTGACAATTCCTCTTATTTTCTTTTTTCTTTCTTTCTTTTTTTTTTTTTTTTGAGACGGAGTCTTGCTCTATCGCCCAGGCTGGAGTGCAATGGTGCAATCTCAGCTCACTGCAACCTCCACCTCCCAGGTTCAAGCGATTCTTGTGCCTCAGCTTCCCATGTAGCTGCGATTACAGGAATGCACCACCCCACCTGGATCATTTTTTTTTGTATTTTTAGTAGAGCCAGGGTTTCACCATATTGGTCAGGCTGATAATCGAACTCCTGACCTCAAGTGATCCACTTGACTCAGCCTCCCAAAGTGCTGAGATTACAGGCATGAGCCACCGCGCCCAGCCACGTGTAACTTTTTTTTTTTAAGAGACAGAGTCTCACTCTGTCACCCAGTCTGGAGTGCAATGGTACAATCTTGGCTCACTGCAACCTCGACCTCCCAGGTTCAAGCAATTCTTCTGCCTTAGTCTCCCAAGTAGTTGGGACTGCAGGCGCATGCTGCCATGCCCAACTAATTTCTTTTATATATATATATATATATATATATATTTTTTTTTTTTTTTTTTTTGAGACGGAGTTTCGCTCTTGTTACCCAG
>NW_016108944.1:3118-4720 GCF_001604975.1 Cebus imitator | reverse complement strand
ATCTTGTGATCTACCTGTCTCGGCCTCCCAAAGTGCTGGGATTACAGGTGTGAGCCACTGTGCCCGGCCTTATTCATTTTCAACCTCTAGCACTGAGCACAGAGTTTAGGTCTTACGACACTCTAACATGCTCTGGGTTTCTCTTCATAACAAATAAATCTCCTTTTACTAAAAAAAAAAAAAAGACGCTAACTTTCCAGTCTCTCCTAAGCAACTTTCATGCCCAAATATTGGCCTTCCCCACTTGCATAAAAGAAAATGTTCTTTGAAAAGTAGGGCAGGAGCAGCCAGGATGCTAGACAGCCCTTTCCACTGGGCTTGACCCAGTGGACCATCCATCCCAGTACTGCATCTCTGTGAGACTACAGAAAGTTTTCTAAGAATGCATACGCAATCAGCTGTGCCCAGTAATAAGGTCAGGCTCTTCATTTTGGAAACTGCAGATAAATTGTCTGGAAATGAGAAGACTGGTCCTAATGAGGCCCTATTCCTAAGCCTCGCTCATAGCAATCAGGCTCTAGCCAAACTTAATATTGTGTGGGCATGTGTTGTTGGCAGGGAGCAAGTAGGGAGGGTGGGTTTGTAAGAAGGATGGGGCTTTCGGTGCTTATGTCAGAGACCATTAGCTTATTTGGAAGTTGTCAGAACTGCATATTTAAGTGATCTGATTTTACTACACGCCTATCTTGACCCAGGGGAGAGGAAGTGTTTGGATTACAGACTCTGTCTTCATCTTTCCTATTCCGTCTCTAATGGTTATTGGAATATTGGCCCATATTGACATTTCCATGTCAGGTAATCACTAACAGGTGGACATACATCACTGAGGATCTTCTTAAAATGTAAATTACGATGCTGGAGGTTGAGGGAGGGGGCACAAGTTTCTGAGTTTCGTTAGCTCTCAGGGGCTGCTGTTACTGTTGACTCAAGGACCACACTTAGAGCAGTAAGAGGTTAGTTTTCTCCCCATGAAAAACCACATGGCAGCCAGAGAGAGAGTGTTAAATACACACATACAAACACACACACAGGCATCATACAATATTTATTTGTGCTGTCTATAAGAAATGCTTCTCAGAAAATAATAATAATAATAATAATAATAAAAGAAAAAGCCAGGCATGGTAGTTAATGCCTGTAATCCCAGCACTTTGGGAGGCTAAGACAGGAGGATGGCTTGAGGCCAGAGGTTCAAAACCAGCTTAGGCATCATGACAAAACTCCATCTCTACAAAAAATACAGAAAATTAGCCAGGCATGGTGGTGTGCATGCAAAGTCCCAGTTACTTAGGAGGCTGACGCTGAGCGGGGAGGATCACCTGAGCCTGGGAGGTCAAGGCTGCAGTAAGCTGTGATTGTACCACTGTACTCCAGCCTGGGTGACAGAGTGAGACCCTGTCTCAAGAGAATCTTTTTTTCCATATTATATTGTATTGTATTTGTATTGTTTTCATATTGTAAACATGAACAAAACAATCCTTTAAATAATAGTTTCCCAAGCAGTTGTGACCTGTTAATCCTTTTAGTCCTGTTAATGCTTTTGTCTATCTTGAATGAAATTTTAAAATCTGAGGCCAGAGAGACTGAAAATAATTGTTTCTA
>NW_016108944.1:0-1128 GCF_001604975.1 Cebus imitator | reverse complement strand
AATTTCACTTTCGTTGCCCAAGATGGAGTGCAATGGCATGATCTGGGCTGACCACAACCTCCGCCTCCTATGTTCAAGTGATTCTCCTGCCTCAGCCTCCCAAATAGCTGGGATTACAGGCATGTGCCATCACGCCTGGCTAATTTTGTATTTTTAGTAGAGGGAGTTTCTCCATGTTGGTCAAGCTGGTCTCGAACTCCCGACCTCAGGTGATCTGCCCGCCTCTGCCTCCCAAAGTGCTGGGATTAAAGGCATGAGGCACCACGCCCAGCCGATTGTTAATTACCTAATTTTTTAGAGATGGGGGTCTCGCTATGTTGCACAGGCTGGCCTGAACTCCTGGGCTCAAGTGATTCTCCTGCCTCAGCCTCCTGAGTAACTGGAACTACAGGCCGTGCATGCCCAGCTCAAATTTATTTTGTTTTTTGAGGGGATCTCCAAGTCATTGGTAAGGAACACAGGAATGTTAACAATGACTGAGATTCTGGACAAGGACGACTCAGAGAATGATTCTGCTGATAACAAAAATGGGTGCGTCGGGAGAAGGAGTAGATTTTGGAGGGAAATATGCTAGGTAGGTCCTTGGGGATATTTGAGGAGCAGGGTGACATAAAGGTGAATATACGCAGCAGGAGTTTTTTGCAAATTCATCATTAAGCTGGATGTCTGAGACTTGTCTGCAGGGAAACAATATTTGGAATTCAAGATAAGGAACAGGGTGCCAGGGCAAAGGCAGTTGGATTTGATTCAGAGGCATAATGATCTGGATAAGAAATATCAGAATGTGGTTTTACTGCACTAAAAACAAAACAAAACAAAACAAAAAAACTGGTTAGAATTTTGTGTTATAATTCCAAATGCCATCATCCTTGTTACTCCTCTGTCAATATTACTCTAAAGCCTAAGAATAGTCTCCTTGGTGATACTACACAGTCTTGTGTATCTATATTGAGAGAAATTGGGCAAAATTCAGATATTTTAGAAGATAAAAGATATTTAGAAGATGTATGGGACAATGTCCCCCTCCTGCAAATGGCTCAAATTGGAGCACTGCTTTTATGAAGACTGTAGGTTTTGCAGGATTTAATATTTCTTTTCTCTCTCTCTCTCTTTTTTTTTTTTTTTTTT
>NW_016108943.1:0-7139 GCF_001604975.1 Cebus imitator | reverse complement strand
CAGGCTGGTCTCGATCTCCTGACCTCGTGATCCATCCACCTCAGCCTCCCAAAATACTGGGATTACAGGCATGAGCCATTGTGCCCGGCCCTTGCCTATCTTTTTGATACAAGCCATTTTAACTGAGGTGAGATATTTTATTGTGGTTTTAATTTGCATTTATCTGATGATTAGCAATATTGAGTATTTTTTAATATACCTGTTGGCCATTCATATGTCTTCTTTTGAGAAAAATTTTTTCAGATATTTGCTCATTTTGAAATTAGATTTTTTTTTCTTTTTTTGCTATTAAGTTGCTTGAGCTCCTTACATATATATTCTGGTTATTAATCCTTTGTTAGATGGACAGTTTGCAAATATTCTTTCCTATTCTGTGGGTGACCTCTTCACTTTGTTTCCTTTGTTGTGTGGAAGCTTTTTAGCTTGATGTTATCCTGTTGTGTATTTTTGCTTTGGTTACCCATGGGATTGCTGTGTTACATAAAAATATCTTTGTCTAGACCAATGTTCTGGAGTGCTTTCCCAGTGTTTTCTTCCAGTAGTTTCTAGTTTTAGGCCTTAGATTTAAGTCTTTAATCCACTTTGATTTGATTTTTGTGTATGGTGAGAGATAGGGGTCTAGTTTTATTCTTCTGCATATGAATATCCAGTTTCCCTGACACCATCTATTGAAAAGACTATCCTTTCCCCATTGTATGTTCTTGGCACCTTTGTCGAAGATGGGTAGGCTGTAGGTGCATGGATTTATGTCTGTGTTCTCTATTCTGTTCCATTGGTATCTGTGTCTGTTTTCAAGCCAGTACTATTACATGATGTTTTGATTACTGTAGCTTTGTTGCAAATTTTGAAGTCAGATAGTGTGATGCTTCCAGCTTTCTTCTTTTTTGCTAAGGATTGCTTTGTCTATTCAAGGTGTTTTGTGGTTCCATATAAATTTTAGGATTTGTTTTCTGTTTCTTTGAAGAATGTCACTGGTATTTTGATAAAGATTGCATCAAATTTGTAAATTGCTTTACAAATTGCTTTATAATTTGTAAATTGTAATATTTGTCATTTTAACTATTATTAATACTTCTAATCCCTGAAGATGGAAAAGCTTTTGATTTTTTTTGTCTCCTCTTCAGTTTCTTTCATCAGAGTTTTATAGTTTTCCTTCTATAGACCTTTTACTTCTTTGGTTGTATTGATTTCTAGATATTTTAATTTTTTGTGGCTATTACAAATGTGATTTTTTTCTCGATATCTTTTTAAAATTGTTCACTGTTGGTGTATATAAATGTTACTGATTAATTTATGTTGACATTGTATCCTGCAACTTCACTGAATTTGTTTTATCAGTTCTAACAGTTTTTTGGTGGAGTCTTTAGGTTTATCTAGATATAAGATTGTGTCATATGTGAACAACACTAATTTGACTTCTTCCTTTCCAATTTGGATGCTCTTTATTTCTTTCTATTGCCCAATCACTCTGAGCAGGACTTCGAGTGTTACGCTAAAGTGGTGAAATGGAAATCCTTGTAAAGAAAATACTATTGAATGCTGCTGCCCCCCGAGTTCTGACTTAATTTCTCTATTTTATGCCAGGGAATTTTGGCATATCAGTTTCATTTATTTATAGACCAGGATTGAGTCCAAATTTTAGTCAATCCAGCAAACAGTTGACTACTAAATCCAATGCATTGAATACAGACTCCCAGGTAAGTGTACCTATATTGATCAATTCTGCCTTATCGAAGGCTATTTCTAACCTCCTCCTTGGAATTCTATTCCTAAACATAAATACATGTTTTCTGGGTTTCTAATAATAAAAATGAGAAGAAACATGCAATTCTTTTGGTGTGTATAGCCCATGTTCTCTTGCATGAGGCTTTCCTGAGATGTGGTTATAGTTATGAATTTGGAAGCAATAGGTGTATATTGGCATGAGCTTGAAGAGTATAGGAATCTTTTGAAAGACAACTGCCTCAGGTGAGGTTATTATAGCAAGGGTGGGCTTCTCATTGGAAGAAGAGGAAGTAACTATTACTGTTGGTAAGGGAAGCTCGGGGGATTTGGGAGGTTTTATAGATTCTTTTTAGCCTACAAAATATCTCCACTGAAAGTTGCAGGTTCCTAATCCTTCCATGTCCTAATTTTCACATAGGAGAATTGATGAAGTTATAAATTAAACTTATAGTGTAATTCTGCGACATGTATAGTCACATTTGGAATCTTATTTTCAGCCATGTCTGCTTTATGGCTACAAGAATTAAGGAATAATTTTAGTGCATCCACACACACTCTAGTTCTCTGACCGTGCCTTATGCTGAAAGTTTAAATCTTGGAATCTGTCAGTTTCTTCGTGTAAGCTCTCCTTTTCATCTGATATAGCTGGCCTAGCTCAGTATTTACAGTCATTGTCACTGTCATGACAGTCAAGTGCCCTAGCCACTTGGCCTTCCAAAGCCTGGCCTTTAATTGGCACTGCATTCCAAACATTCACAAGTGATGATTTGAGAAATTGTAATGGCACTACAAGGCATGAATTTACAATACTTCATTTCTCACATGTAATGAGATGATCACTTCACTCTCACTCAAATGGGTCAGCAACCCAACTCCAGGATTCCATTTATAAGGGTCTCTTTCTGCAAGCACTCCTGACACCAAGTACTGATATCAGTCAGGCTTTAGTCAGGAATACCAAAACCACTCTAGCTATTTTGAATAAAGGGAATTGGATATATATTTTTTGGAAGGGCTGCAGGAGCAAAAAAAAAAAAAAAAAAAAAAAAAAAAAAGAAATGACCATGTGTTTAGTGGTGACCCCACAGGCAAATGCCGCAATAGTTTTCTGGTGCCTGTCGGCTTAAGTCTTTTCTTCTCTGTCTCTCCAGTTCTGCCTGTCCCCAGGGATATGACGTTCAAATCTCACAATCTCATGCCAGGTCACATCCAATGTGATCTGACTGGTCGGGGAGCAGGGCAGGGGCAAGTGACCTGGAATGACTGCCTCCTGTGCTGGAGCAGGTGATAAGGACACAGGCCCCTCTGCAAGTGCTGGGGGGAACACCAGGACTGCAGGTAGAACACAGCATGAAAAGGGTCTGTGGAGGGCGATGGGCCCAGACAAATCCTGCCTCAGACCGGAGTGGAAGTCCAGAATGTGGACTTTTTCAAGCAAGCAGGTTTTGCTGCATCTCTAGGAACCCAGGAGCCAGCAGTGAACAGGAGTCTAGGTAGGCAGATGGGAAGCAGCATCCCAGTCACTCAACTAGGGTTTGGGACCAAGAATGCAGAAATGAATAGCTCCGCGTTGGGGGTGGGAGGTGTGGCACAGAACTAGGACACATCTGTAGAAAAGTATTTTTCTCAAACCATATCTGTATTTTAGGTATTTCAAGTCTAAATATTCCATGGTTAAAAAAGTTTGGAAATTACGGAATTTTAAATTCCTCTCTTGGAGATTCATGATTCTCATAAGTATACAAGACACTGAATCCTATGATTACAAACAAAACCAAGCCTGTTTAGTGGATAAACAAGGTTATGTAGGCAGAAGACTCTTTTTTTAAATTACTTTTTTCAAATTCATGAGCATTTGAAGTGGCAGCCAGCTGAGTCATACAATCACTTTTTAAAAATTATGATTATATTGTAATTATAAAACTAGTATATAATACATACAAGTGGTTTCAAAAATATTAGAAAAACAATACCTTAAGAAATAGGTTATTACTAATTCCTTTGAAGTATCTCTGTGTGCTTCTCCTCATTCAAATTTCTCTCCTCTCTCTAGGGTAACTCTAACCTGAGTTTTACCGCTTTTCTATGTATCCCCAAACAATATTGTTTAGCTTCACCTTTTTCAAATATTATATCATTTAAAATCATTGTAACCTTCTGTGAATCGTATTTTTTCATTCAACATCATATTGATGAAATTAATCTGTTATATTCTATAATTATTTCATTTTTATAGCTGTTTAATACTCCATTGTATAAATACATCGCAAGCTAGTTGTCTATTTACCTATCGAACATTTAGGGTGCTTTCATTTTTTTTCGCCTTTGTTATTACAATGTCATATGAACATTCTTGGACTTCTCTCCTGCATGTATGAATAAGCCTTTCTCTACAATCTATTCTTCCAAGCAGATGCTGCTGGGTCATGGGAGTTATACACATCATCCACTTTACTAGAAACTGTTTTCCAAAGTGGTTGTACCATTTTATACTCCCACCACTGTTTACATGCTAACCTACACTGGGTATTTTCAGAATTTTTATATTTTTTACAACTAGGTGGGTGTGAAATAAATCTTATTCTGGTTTTAATCTGCATTTCCCTAATTTGCTATTCCCACCACTACTCTCCAGTGAGAAACTGAGATTAACACTGAAATGAAAGTTAATAGGATGTGGGCTACTAAACAGCTTTTGTAGCTGAAAGATAAAAATACAAACTGCATAATTCATGGTTTATTGTTATATGCAACTCCGGTTAACTTCAATGGAAAAGGAATTTTGAACGAAATATCATGGAAAAGACAGTACCTACAACAAGGCTGGAGAACCAGGCTCAGGGAAAGGTCTAGAATCAAGGAAGACGAGCTGGAACCATGATAGCATTCACTCCGGAGGGACAGTCTGGTTTTGAATCACTATTGTTTACACAGGCCAATGCTGCTAGGGAACCACTTAAAGGTAATTCTAGTGTTTTTATGGGGAGGCCTGGGGGAGGGGAGTCAGGTGCAGATAAAATTTTACTTCAAACTCAACAATTCCACGTCAAGAAACAGCTACTGGCTGGCATTCCTGGAACTATTATGCTGTTATGTGCTCTAGCTTGCTTGTCCTGTTGCCTACTTTGGCACCTTAGCATCTCCATTTGTTGACACTGTATTTCTTTTTGAATTATTTATCATCTTTACCATTTTTAAGTGTACAGTTAAGTGGTAATAACGACATTTATATTCTTTTTTCCCCCCTTCATCTCTCTTTCCCTCTACCCTTCCCTGGTAACCAGTAATCCATTCTCTTCATGGATCCACTTTTTTAGCTCCCACATGTAAATGAGAACATGCGATATTTGTTTTTCTGAGCTTGGCTTATCTCACTTAACAAAATGGCCTCCAATTCCGTCCATGTTGCTGCAAATGGCAAGATTTCATTCTTTTTTATAGTTGAATAACATTTCATTGCATATGTATACCACATTTTATTTATTCATTCATCCACTGATGGACACGTAGGTTGATTCCATATTTTGGATATTGCGAATAGTGCTGCAAAAAGCATGGGAGTGCAGATATCTCTTTAATATATTGAATTCCTTTCTTTCTTTTGTTATATACCTAGTAGTGGAATTGCTGGATCATATAGTAGATCATATAGTATTTCCATTTTTTTTTTAATTTTTATTTTTATAGATTTTTTTTGCCATGTTGTCCAGGTTGAAATTAAACTCCTGACCTCAAGGGATCTGCTGCCTTGGTCTCCCAAAGTGCTTGGATTATAGGCATAAGCCACTCTGCCTTGCACTATTTTCAGGTTTTTGAGGATGCTCCATACTGTTTTCCATAGTGGCTATACTAATTTACATTCCCACCAATAGTGTATGAGGGTTCCCCTTCTCCACATCCTTGCCAGCATTTGTTATTGCCTATCTTTTTTGTTTGTTTGTTTGTTTGAGATGGAGACTTGCTCTGTCACCAGGCTGGAGTGCAGTGATGCAATCTCGGCACACTGTAACCTCTGCCTTCCAGGTTCAAGTGATTCTCCTGCCTCAGCCTCCCGAGTAGCTGGGGCTATAGGTATGCACCACCACACCCAGCTAATTTTTCATATTTAGTGGAGATGGGGTTTCACCATGTTGGTCAGGCTGGTCTCGATCTCCTGACCTCGTGATCCATCCACCTCAGCCTCCCAAAATACTGGGATTACAGGCATGAGCCATTGTGCCCGGCCCTTGCCTATCTTTTTGATACAAGCCATTTTAACTGAGGTGAGATATTTTATTGTGGTTTTAATTTGCATTTATCTGATGATTAGCAATATTGAGTATTTTTTAATATACCTGTTGGCCATTCATATGTCTTCTTTTGAGAAAAATTTTTTCAGATATTTGCTCATTTTGAAATTAGATTTTTTTTTCTTTTTTTGCTATTAAGTTGCTTGAGCTCCTTACATATATATTCTGGTTATTAATCCTTTGTTAGATGGACAGTTTGCAAATATTCTTTCCTATTCTGTGGGTGACCTCTTCACTTTGTTTCCTTTGTTGTGTGGAAGCTTTTTAGCTTGATGTTATCCTGTTGTGTATTTTTGCTTTGGTTACCCATGGGATTGCTGTGTTACATAAAAATATCTTTGTCTAGACCAATGTTCTGGAGTGCTTTCCCAGTGTTTTCTTCCAGTAGTTTCTAGTTTTAGGCCTTAGATTTAAGTCTTTAATCCACTTTGATTTGATTTTTGTGTATGGTGAGAGATAGGGGTCTAGTTTTATTCTTCTGCATATGAATATCCAGTTTCCCTGACACCATCTATTGAAAAGACTATCCTTTCCCCATTGTATGTTCTTGGCACCTTTGTCGAAGATGGGTAGGCTGTAGGTGCATGGATTTATGTCTGTGTTCTCTATTCTGTTCCATTGGTATCTGTGTCTGTTTTCAAGCCAGTACTATTACATGATGTTTTGATTACTGTAGCTTTGTTGCAAATTTTGAAGTCAGATAGTGTGATGCTTCCAGCTTTCTTCTTTTTTGCTAAGGATTGCTTTGTCTATTCAAGGTGTTTTGTGGTTCCATATAAATTTTAGGATTTGTTTTCTGTTTCTTTGAAGAATGTCACTGGTATTTTGATAAAGATTGCATCAAATTTGTAAATTGCTTTACAAATTGCTTTATAATTTGTAAATTGTAATATTTGTCATTTTAACTATTATTAATACTTCTAATCCCTGAAGATGGAAAAGCTTTTGATTTTTTTTGTCTCCTCTTCAGTTTCTTTCATCAGAGTTTTATAGTTTTCCTTCTATAGACCTTTTACTTCTTTGGTTGTATTGATTTCTAGATATTTTAATTTTTTGTGGCTATTACAAATGTGATTTTTTTCTCGATATCTTTTTAAAATTGTTCACTGTTGGTGTATATAAATG
>NW_016108942.1:0-7243 GCF_001604975.1 Cebus imitator | reverse complement strand
CTTAAAGTAAAAAAAAAAAAAAAAGAAACTAATGGGTACCTGGAGTCATTTTGGGGCACATGATTTAAGTGGGGGCGGGGGGAGAACATGCTTATTTTCACTCATCTCTAACTAAACTGAAATTCAACATTTTCTTCCACTGGAAATGTGGATAATAAACCACAACAGCATAATACTGTTTTTGATTTTTGTCATACATAAAAGTTGTAGATTATCATGTAATGGTTGTCACAAATATATATAAAAGTACCATTTATATGTATCACTACTTTCAGTAATTATTGGCCTAACTCTAGACCCTGTCATTTAATGTGTTAATAGTGAAGCAAAATATTTCCATTTCAAAAATGTGTTTTCTTAATATGGTGACAACTGTATTTTGATGTCATCGAAATAATTTAGAATCCCATGTAATTTATCTCAAGCATTTAAAAAAACTATTCTGTGAAGGGGTATGTAGGTTTCTCCAGACTGCCAAAGTGGGTTACAGAGCAAAAATTGCTCAGAACTTGTACATTAGAACTAGCATTTTGGTTTTAGCAACTCCCACCTCTCCCTCTATTAAATTAGTTCTCCAAAAGTCTCCACTGAGCTCCAGCTATTACTTAGGATTATCTATCTCTAGGATTCTTGGGTACTGGTTCCTATTGTTGTATGTGTGGACAAGATTAATAATTTTTACATCACCTTTTTCTATTTTTTCCTTACTCTCTCTTTTGTTCATTTTAATTCCATTAAAATAAATTCCCTATCTCAGCACATAACTGAAGAGGAAAGAGATCAAGAAGTTAGGGAAGATTTGGAACAGCTTATATTTGAAAGTAGGGAGCTCCACAAATGGATGAAAGTTGTCAAAAGGTAGGAAAAGAAAGATGGGTTAGGAAGGAGGAGAAGGAGTTTCAGAAAGTACCACAGGAGGAAAGACCAGCAGAGCAGACAGAACACAGAACACAGCACTGGAAGATACAGGTGGAATAGTCAGAGGTTGGCCAGAGGCTGTTATCAAGGAAGTTCATCAAGAAGTTGGCCAGAGGCTGATACCAAGGAAGTCCATCAAGAAGTAAAATGTAGCCCAGAGGACATGGCAGCAGGTATTCTAAGATCAGGCAAAACACAGCAGAGATATACATTAACCTGGAGATACATTTGCATCACACCAGTGTGTCCAGATCTGGTAAGGGATTCAGAGCAAGCTGGCCCCTGAGATGGTGATGATACCAGAGGGGAATTAAAAGAAAAAACAGAATCCAGTCTTATAAGGATTCAAATACTGGGCTGAATATAAGAAAGTCAATTAAAGACAGAGTAGAAAAGGGTAACAAGCTAGGAACTCTCTCAGGTATAAGACATGATCCTAATTCTTATACCTGGGGCACAATGTGAGCATCACGGAAGTCAGATTGGCTTGATGCTGAATTTCCTATTAAATCAAATCAATTTAAACAGCTGAGGAGACGACGGTTCACAAAGTTCACATTATAACTGAGTCTGTTAGCCTAAGTGACCTGATTTATGTTAATGGGAATGGAGGGATATGGAAGCAGGACACCAGGAAGTTTATGACAACTTGTCAGCTCTGGAAATTGGCTTCATTCTCTAAGCAATATCGACTTTCTATAACATTAGGCCCCCAGTGCATGAAGCAAAGTGTATCATTAAGTCAGATCTCCTTGGATCAAAAAGAAAATAGTTCAGAAGCAGTGATGAAAGCAGAGGAAAAGCAATAATTGAGTGAGAAAATAATTGGGTGGCCGGAGGCAAAATCTGTGACAGATCCAAATGGCCTTCATTGTTTCTCAGTTGGAAAATTCCTATGACTTCTTAAATTGTCTTCCCATCTTAAGTGCTTCACTATTCATATTTATATCATAAGCCACTTCCAGGTGGCAGACTAAAATTCTTCAAGTGTAAACACTTACTCACTTCACTCTTAGTTGAAATACTAATAACTCTTCATTGCCTAATAAGCTCCTTTTCTTTGCACTCACATTTCTGTACAGGACAGACACTGACTCCTGTCAATGTGTACTTCCCGCTGTTTCTTACTGTTCAATATTTTTATATTGAATGTATAAAATAATTTAAATGTTTAATATGTTAATACTTCATTTTGAATATTTCCTTTTTTTTTTCTACAAGTGTGACTTTCTTTGAATAATGGCCCTACTTCATTTCTGTCTAATTCTGTTGGGCTGCTGATGGTTTTGACTCTGTATCTCCACCCAAATATCACCTTTATTGTAATAATCCCCATGTATTATGGAAGGGACCTAGTGGTAGTTAATTGAATCATGGGAATGGGTTTTTCCCATGCTGTTCTCATGATAGTGAATAAGTTTCGCAAGCTCTGATGGTTTCATTAAAGGGAGTTCCCTTGCACCTGCTCTCTTGCCTCATGCCACGTAAGACGTACCTTTGCTTCTCCTTTGCCTTCTGCCATGATTGTGAGGCTTCTCCAGCCTCACAATGTGGTGTGAGTTCATTAAATGTCTTTCCTTTATTAATTACCCACTCTCAGGTATATCTTTTTTAGCTGCATGAGAACAGACTAATACAGCTGCCAATCTGAACACCGTCAAGTTTTGACAACAGGGGTGCCACATAGTCCAAGTTAAGCTTACCAGAGTTGCTTTCCCAGAAGGAATATTCCAAGCATGCAAAGACGCATGGGCACCAAAATTGATTGGAACTGAGTCATGTGAGAAATTCTCGAGATGCTAAGATGCTCAGAGTACCTGTGTCTTTTATCTTTCTCAGTGCTCCTGATCTTCTATCCCTCCCTCAGCTCTCTACTCAATTCTGTGAGCCACCTAATATCCTTTTAGGGAAATTCTTTACACACATACACACACATACATTTCAGTTTGAGAATAGTTGTTTCAGAAAAACGCTGAGTACAAAAGCATAAGGGTGGAGAATGGAATTATTGAGCTAAAATGTTAGAAAAAGCCACAGAACTGATATCAATATTTTAAGCTGGAAAATAAGAGTCTATTGACATATGGTAGAGAGCTGGTAAATAACATTATTGACTAGACTGCCTGGAATACTAAGGATGAAATCCTTCAGAACTAGTAGTTGTTGCAATAGATGGATAAATTAAACTGAGAAAATGATGACCTCAATGTTAAAATTTTCAACTTGAGGCATGAACTAAAATCCAGAGCCTTCCTGTCACCATGGCCTAAGCATCTCTTTTGACACCTGTCAGGAGAATGGAGGTTGATGAAAACCAAACTCAGAAATAAATCATGCCACTTGTTAAATTTGATAAGGTGAATTGAGAACTCTGACACATACCTCACATGAATCTTGAAGATAATAATGGGATATAAGCTGTTTAGCAGTTTTATTAGTAAGGATTTTAGGAACCAGAAAACCTGAACCACCAAACCTCTTATCAACATCCCTCCTTTGCCTCCCTGGCATAAGGAAGCAGTATCTCTCAAAAAAAAAGTAAAATGGTTCTTCTAGCACCCAAACCTCAATGGGGCCTCATTTCTCATTACTCTGATGATCTCTTCCTCCTTTTTTCCTTTGCTCTCTTTACTTCATCCACTAGCTCCTTGTTATTCCTGGAATTTGCCAAAAACGTCCATCTCAGGCTTTTGCACTCACTACCCTATGGCTCTCCCGGCCTAAAATGCTCTTCTCCCCAGGTAAACGCATGACTGGCTCCCTCGCCTCCCCCAGCCTTTTTGTCATTGGCATGTCATCTTTTCCAGGAGGCTTTGCTTGATGACTGCATTTAAAATTCCAACCCTTGCCCAACACCATGCATGGCTCTTCGCTGCTATCTTTCTATTGTGCTTACCACCGTCTAACGTATGTTTTACTTTTTTGTATACTTTGTTAGCAAGCTTGTCCCCTAATTAACTATACTTCCAAGATTCACTTTCTTGTGTAGTTGCCTCTCTTAAAATCTGGGCTGGACCTGGGACTCCATTTAATTATTACAATGTGGCAGAAACAGTGTGGGCATCAGTTCTTGGCCTAAGTCTTAAGAAAGCTTGGTGGCTGCTAATTGTGTGCTTTGAAGGGTTCTGTGCTGCCACATAAAGTGGTTGGTTACCATGACAGATAGATCATGGAGAGAGAGAGATGATGCCACATAGAAAGAGTGAAGCTTTGGGACTACATGGAGAAAGAAAGAGACCTAGCCATCCAGTATCCCACCTGAGTCCTATTTTCAATTATTTCCACAAAAAAACCTAGAAATGTGATGGAGATATCCCAGCCGCTCAAGCTGACATTTTAAAAGCAAAAGAGACCCCCCAAAGAGTCTGCTCAAACCACCAGGAGAATCAGGCAGTAACAAGATGACTGTTGTTTCAAACTACTAGGTGGTTTGTTATGCAGCGGTAGATAAACAAAGCATTACTTACTTCTGCGTCCCCCACAGAAATGTAAATTCCATGAACATGGATTTTTGTCCATTTTTCCTGGAAAGCTGGCCAGCCAGGTTTTCCCAAGCGCCTGTAGAACTTTCCCAGTTTCCTTGCTCGGAGTCCTCCCGTAGAGGCCTGAGTCAGGGCTTGGAGTCACCTAACAAGTAAACTCCCTGCTTCTTAAGACAACTCCTAGAGCTCTCCCTCAGCCCCAGGGCAAGGCAGGTGCCTTCTCATTCTGTAGCTTGGGATGGCTGGGTTCCCCAGGTGTGTCTGTCCTCAGAGCTGGGGAAGAAAGAAGCCTTTCTAGAAGCGCGAGGTAGCTTCCTTCTCTAGGTCTGCATGGGAAGAGGCTATCTGGAGGAAACTGGAGAGGGCTGGGGGAGGAGAAAGCAACACCTGCACCGAGTTACTCCTAAGGTGTGGCTTTTCAGCCTGCATCTTCAGAACCTAGAAAGTGCTGAGCATTTAATAAACATGTTGACTAAAGGAATGCATGGATTAGTTAATGAATTTAAACTACTAGTAGTAGTCTATGGGGTGAGATGCATACTCAGAATTTGGAAAAGGAAATATACCCAGAGATTTTCAGGAATTAATCACCATAATCTAAGTAATTAACATAGACTTGTATTTGTTCAAGTAGACTTTGAAGAAGAGAATTTCTAAGAGGATGGAATCTTATTTGGGATATGTTTAAATTTGTTAATAAGGGCGACTTCACCAGAAAGTCTGAATTCAATTTTCCACCTCTAGTCAAGTTTCCTCACTTAATTAATGAAAACCTAACCCAAATATTGCTAAAAAATTACCTTAGATGGCCAGATAGATTTAATCTTAATATAGGGGAAGGCAGTCAAAGATTTCAGGAACGGTAGGTAAGAGCAATTAATCACATCTTGCCCATTCTTCTCTTGAATACATCTCAGAATCTCTCCCTTCATCTTTGCTATGAGACCATAGAGTGATGATTCTCTAAATAAATCAGAAAGAATTTCAATTATTGGTTATTCTCTTTTGGTCTGGAAAGTTTGAAATCTAGAATGCTAGAAATTCAACTGAAGTTTCCATCAAAATAAGCTCTTTTATCCTAGCAGGAAGTGGAGAAACTCTGCTAATCAGGCCAGAAGGAGGCAGTTAATTTCTGAGTTTCTGCGGGCTTGCTAATCTTAAAAGCACACCACATGAGGAAGGATTTCTTTTGCTTGGTGGGCATGGTACTTCACTTTTGCCATAGGCACAGAAAACACCCGTGTTTTGACTCAGTGTCACAATCTAATTCATCAGCTCCCTCAACATACCTCCAGATAATATAAAGTTTTACAGTCTTTACAGCAACATGCTGATATGACTTAAGTTGGGAAGAATAAATATTCCAGATGGAATGGTAAGATAAGGTGCAAAGGGCAGGAGACAAATCTTGCAAAAATAAAGAAGCTTGTTACAAATGAAGACGGCTTGACAATAGTCAACAGAACATCCTATCTATTTGGTTAGTCCAAAAGCAATTGTGGTTTTTGACATTCCTTCTTTAAGTAACAGCAAATGTAACATGCCAAAAATGAAGAGAGGCATAGTAATTTGCTCCCCAGAACAAACATTATTGTTCTGTTATAGATCTTTAATGTTTTCTTCCCCCAGATGAATATTGAAGCCTCTTTATAAATTCTAAATATTTTGCCAGTAGGTCCTTTCTCATATAGTTATGGCTACCCTTTTCAAAGAGCACGTCTGAAGTATGCTAATTTATAATTATGCATCTTCCTCATCTAATATTCCTTAACTGTCATACGTGTCTTCATTCCCTGCTGACCACAAGGTAAATCTAGGAGGATACTTATGGCTACCCTTTTCAAAGAGCATGTCTGAAGTATGCTAATTTATAATTATGCATCTTCCTCATCTAATATTCCTTAACTATCATGCGTGTCTTCATTCCCTGCTGACCACAAGGTAAATCTAGGAGGATATCTGGTATTAAACGCAGATGTCATATACACTTTGTAGGATTGGGTGTTAAAGAAGTAGGGCATGATATTCCCTAGCCCCTTAATGGTGAGAGTTATTCTCTTATCTTCCTGCAATTCAGTTCCTTTAACTCAAAAGGTATCATTTGTATATTCAAAGTTCGTGCTCTCATTCACAATACCAGTTACCATAGTGAATTTTCCTGGGTACAATAAGCGTGGACATGTGAAGAGATTCCCTTCAAAATGAAGAATTACTTACGGACTTCACAAACCACACTGGAAAGGAAGCACATTATTGCATAGGCCTCTTTGGATTTTGGAGGCAACATATGCAATATTTGGGGGTCCTAATTGCCCTATTTACCTTTATCTGAAAGGCTACACATTTGAATGAGTCCCAAATCAGAAGCAGGTACTCCAGTTTATAAAAGTAGATTTTCCACTTGTCTTGTGTGACCTGGCAGTTCCAATGATGCAGGAAATGTACATGCCAGGAAAGCGCCAATAGAAAATAAGTAGCAGAACAATTTAGTGTTTCAAAGTAAATCACACTCCTATTTCAGTCACAGTCACAGCAGGTAATAGATGGCATGCTCAAATAAAGAGTTTAATCAAAGGGCTATTTATAAATATATGGTTATGCTGCCAGAAACTGCAGTAACTAGGAGTGCTCTTTACTTCTTCTGTGTACAAAGAAGTGTAAGGAGGGAGAAGATACCAGAAATACAATCAGGTTGGTGGGGGAGAGAGAGAGAGAGAGACAGTGAGAGAGAGAGAGAGAGGAAGGGGAGAGGAGAGGAGAGGAGAGGAGAGGAGAGGAAGAGGAGAGGAAGGGGGGGAGGGGAGGAGAGAGGAGAGGAGTCTCTTCTTCATAGTTATCAAGAA
>NW_016108941.1:10091-13673 GCF_001604975.1 Cebus imitator | reverse complement strand
CCTCTGCTCTCTGGTTCCCCATGGCCTCCAGACTTCCCCTCGTGCTCCAGATGCTCCCTGAACTTCTCCGGGATGTGTAAGTTAGAGATTTCTTCTGTTCCTGCGTTTTGGTGTTGCCACCTCCTTGTGCCTTACCTGACTGACACCCCAGAGCCTACCTTTCCCCCTGGCCAGGGCTCTCCTGGAGACGGGCTGGTTTCTGGCCTCCTTTAAAGAGAGACCTCAAGACCAAATTAGAGAGAAATCTAAATAAATAAATCACAACAGAAAGCTTGGTTGTTTACTTACAGTACATATTTATGATGTAAAATGTGTTCATGATAGATTTAGCACACACTGGACCTAGCTCTAAATGGCACTGCTGTCTTGTGGTCTGCAGTTATTCCTCATTTCATTTTCCACTTGAAGTCATTGTATTACCTCAGTTTATAAACACCTTGAATTCTTTAGCTGAAAAGACAAGGTAACTTGATAGGGCATCCCCCTTAGGAACCATGACCCCCAATGCAGAACAAATTTAACGTGCAGAACTGTGAGCACCATGTCCTATGTTATTAAAGAAAATAATGTTGAAAGGCAAGAAAGTCCTTATGAAGAAGTTTAAAGGAGTAGGAGAAGAGACAGATGAACTGGAAATGGAAAAAGTCAGTTTTCCTTTCCTTTAGGAGTAAGCCCTTTTGGAAACAAGCTGGTAAATATCACAGTCCCTTTAGATGGCAAGGTTAGTGAATACTAAGAAAACACTGTGTTTCACATGTTCATCATGCAAAGCACACCTGTAATATTTCATTTGGTCTCTCAGTGACCCTATGTGAAACATGAAACATTTTCAGATGAGGTGATTGGGCTTCAGGGTGAAATTAGGAGATTGGTAATACTTACATAGAAAGTGGTGGAACTGAATTCAAATCCAAATTCTTCCAACTGCAAGCACAGGGCATTTTCCACTAATCAACCCACTAACCAAAGAAATCTAATTTATCCAAACATTTAAAATGATGCTATGGCCATTTGAGTAAGACCAGCTTTGGCCTATACTCCTGATTCCTCATTACCAGCCTACCATTGGTTATCTGATATGGGCAGCAGAATTAAGACGTAACGAAGTCTAATAGAATCTCTCATTATTTGTGTAGATACAGTAGTAACAGAGATGGTGATATAGTTTGGACATTTGGCCCCTCCAAATCTCATGTTGAAATGTGATCCCCAGTGTTGGAGGTAGGGCCTGCTGGGAGGGAGGTGTTGTCTCATGGGGCAGATCCTTCATGAATGGCTTGGCGCTGTCCTCACGGCAATGGCTGAATTCCTGCTCTCTTCACTCACTGAGATCTGGTTGTTATAGTGTGGTACTGCACCCATCTCTCTCTTGCTTCCTTTCTCACCATGTTAGGTGCCAGCTCCCCTTTGCCTTCTGCCATGATTGTAGGCTCCCTGAGGCCTCACAAGAAGCAGATGCTGGTGCCATGCTTCTTGGGTAGTCTGTACAACCATGAGTCTAATCACCTTCATTTCCCTATAAATTACCCAGCCTCAGGCATCCCTTTATTGTAGCAATGCAAATTGGACTAATACAGATGGGGAGATATAGATGTTAATTTAAAAGATGTTTATATATTGCCTAATATTCTCACTGAGACTGGGAGGTGTTAGAGACACGTAATTGAAAACAAAATATCCTCCCAACCAAGAAACTTCTCCACAAAGGTAGAAGAGAAAGAAAACAGTTTTTAAAATATTATTTAATTTCCGGGGTACATGTGCAGAACGTGCAGGTTTGTTACATAGGTATACATGTGTCTTGGTGCTTTGTATCTGATCCTCCCATCATCTACACTAGGTATTTCTCCTAAGGTTATCCCTTCCCAGTCTCCCCACCCTTGCCTGTTCCTTCCCTAGCCCTCCCCTCCCACCCACAGGCCGCAGTGTGTGATGTTGCCCTTCCTATGTCCATGTATTCTCATTGTTCACCATCCACTTATTTTTTAGAAAAATTTATTTATTATATTTTAAGTTCTGGGGTACATGTGCACATCGTGCAGGTTTGTTAAATAAGTATACACATGCCATGGTGGTTGTAACTGCATCCATTGGTCCATCATCTACATTAGGTATTTCTCCTAATGCTATTCCTCCCCAATTCACCCACCCCCTGCTGTTTCTCTCGTAGCCCCTCACCCCCCAGGCCCCAGTGTGTGATGTACCCCCAACTGTGTCTGTGTGTTATCATTATTCACCACATACTTATGAGTGAGAACATGTGATGTTGGGATGTCTGTTGTGTCAGTTTGCTGAGAATGATGGTTTTCAGCTTCATCCACGTTCCAGTAAAGGACATGAAGTCATTTTTTATGGCTGCATAGTATTCCATGGCGTATATGTCACATATTTTCCTTGTCCAGTCTATCTATGATGGGCATTTGGGTTAGTTCAAAGTCTTTGCTATTGTAAACAGTGCCACAATAAACATACGGGTATGTGTGTCTTTATAATTGAATGGTTTATAATCCTTTGGGTATATACCCAATAATGGAATTCCTGGATCAAATGGTATTTCTATTTCTAGATCCTTGAGGAATCACCACACTGTCTTCCACAATGGTTGAACCAATTTACACTCTCAACAGCAGTGTAAAAGCATTCCTATTTCCCCACATCATCTCCAGCATCTGTCTCCAGATTTTTTAGTGATTGCCATTCTAACTGGCGTGAAATGGTATCTCAAAGTGGTTTTGACATGCATTTCTCTAATGACCAGTGATGATGAGCTTTTTCTCATATGTTTGATGTCTGCATAAATGTCTTCTTTTGAAAAATGTCTGTTGATCTCTGTCACCCACTTTTTGATGGGGTGGTTTTTTTCTTGTAAATTTGTTTAAGTTCCTTGTAGATTCTGGATATTGGCCCTTTGTCAGATGGGTAGATTGCAAAAATTTTTTCCAATTGTTTTGGTTGCCAGTTCACTCTAATGATAGTTTCTTTTCTTGTGCAGAAGTTCTTAAGTTTAATTAGGTCCCATTTGTCTATTTTGGCTTTTGTTGCCATTGCTTTTGGTGTTTTATACATGAAGTCCTTGCCTATGCTTATGTCCAGAATGGTAATGCCTAGGTTTTCTTCTAGGGTTTTTATGGTGTTAAGTCTTATGTTTAAATCTTTAATCCATCTGCAGTTAATTTTTGTATAAGGTTCAAGGAAGGGATCCAGTTTTAGCTTTCTGCATATGGCTAGCCAGTTTTCCCAACACCATTTGTTAAATAGGGTATCCTTTCCCCATTGCTGTTTTTGTCAGGTTTGTCAAAGATCAGAGAGTTGTAGCTGTGTGGTGTTACTTTTGAGGCCTCTGTTCTGTCCCACTGGTCTATATATCTGTTTTGGTACCAGTACCATGCTGTTGTGATTCCTGTAGCCTTGTAGTATAGTTTGAAGGCAGGTAGTAATGATGGCTCCATAATTGTGTGCTTAGGATTGTTGTGGCTATGTTGGTTCTCTTTTGGTTCCGTATAAAGCTTAAGGTGTTTTTTTCCAATTCTGTGAAGAAATTCATTGGTAGCTTGATGGGGATAGCATTGAATGTGTAAATTA
>NW_016108941.1:3837-9876 GCF_001604975.1 Cebus imitator | reverse complement strand
AAGTGGACTTGATAGTACCATTTGTCACATACCTTTCATTTTAAATTTTCTTAGTAATTGGGGTAACCATCTGTGTTAGACAATTGGCTTTATCCAAAGAAAAAATAAACTTCTTATGTCTTTATAAAAGGAGGTTTTCTTGCAACTTGGAGAAAGTTACCTGCTGAACTTATCCTCCCAGCCTCCTACTGAACCTGAGAAATGGAGGTGTTCTCTTCCTTGATAATTTTCAATGTGATGATTCCCAGGCTTTGAGAACAGCATCCTTGGGTCTTAAAACTAACAAAAGACTAAGTTATCTTTTAAGAATATTTACATACTTTTCAAAATGACAAAGATGTACAAGCTTTCTAAAGTAAATGCCCTAAGGAAAAGGTGCCTCTTTTCTTATTTTGAACGTGGAGAATATATTAGTCAGTTGGTCATTATAGGCTTCCTAACAAAACACTACGGATTGGGTAACTTAAACAAGGGATATTTATTCCCTCACTGTTCTCGAGGCTGAAAGTCCAAGATGAAGGTGCCAGTGGTGTTGCCTTATGGTGAGAATGCTCTTCCTATCTTGGAGACAGTTACCTTTTCACTCTCTGCCATGTGTGTTTTCCCCATGCACAGGGAGAGAGCTCGCATGTGTCTCTTCCTCCTCTTACAAGAACACCAGTCTTGTCATACTGAAGCCCAATCCTTGTCATCTCATCTAACCTTAATTCACTCTCTAAAGGCCCTTTCTGCCAATAAAGTCACACTGGAGGGTAGGACTTTCACATACAAATTTAGTATGGGGCACAATTCAGTCCTTAACAAAGAGTTGAGCTTCTTATTTTTAGTTGGCATTTGTCCTTATGGGACTAGCCAGCCAGGCTAAGTCCTTCTCATCGTGGGGCATGTGTTAGAAGAAGAGATGATCATAAGAGAGTACATGTATCACTTGCAAGTAATAATCAAGGAAAGAGTGATGCGTGAAGGCCCTTGGCTCAAGGATGAGAAGACACCAGCCAGCTCCTGGTTAGCCAGGCAGTAAATCGAGCATTCCTGATGATTTCGAAAGAATGGAGCTAGAAAAACCAATTCATGAAAGCAGCATCATCTAGGTAATCAGTGATATGACTAAGCTGTGTAGACATCTTAGGCCATCAATCAATAATTTATCAACATTCCACTTACATATTCATTTATTTATGCACTCAACATTTAATCACCCCTACATTCATTGTACACATCAGTATGGCTGAAAACTACCCAGATAAGTTTTTCCTTCCTGCAATCACTTGCTATCACTGTAGATTTCATGAAACTATTAATTAGGTTTCAACTTAGATTTCAATTTCAAGCTGTTGTCATGTTGATTTTACACAAATAGTTATGAGGTGAAATGACAGAATTCTCCTCCTACCAGTACAGCTCACAAAACCCATGAAACATTTATATGGCTTGAAGCATCGTATGTGCTCAGTTTATGGTGAGAAAACGGTTATCTGCATTTCTTCCCAGTTTTAAAAAACAACTATCAACTAATTGATATGGTATGGCTCGCTCAAAATGACTGAAAGACAGTCTGGACAAATTTACAAGATTATATAATCTGAAAAAGTCCACAGATCGATAGTAAACTTACATTTAAGGAGTCTGGGACAAGTCTTCACTCATGAAGTACTGAGTTTCAGAACTCAGTACTTCACTCTTTTCAATTTATGGTCATTCTGTTGGTAGGGTGGATTTTCATCACTGGAGGCAGATGTTACACTGCTCCTCCCCTCAGGCAATCTGACTTAGAGGAAGGCAAGTGAAGGCCAGATGAGACTGAGCCTCCACCCAGCTCCCCATGCCCATCCACCCTCTGATTCTCTACCTTGTGCATCATCTCTATGCAAACAGCAAGCATCTTTTTACTTTATTCAGTCAAATAAAGGGTAGACTTCTTCATGTAATATACTGACATGTTCAGTAATGAAATATTTGAAGTCAGGTTAGACATGTTTTAATGACTGAGTCATATTTTAAAGAAATAAAAGAGATGTTGAGTCATTGTGCATTTTTTATACCAAGTTTCAGACAAGACTACCATGGGCCCTGGGCACCAAGCATAAGTGAAGCATTTTAGTCTCAGGAAGACAGGTTTTGTACTGTATTCTGTATTAGGCAGAATCAGAAAGTAGAGAGATTGGAGAGTCCTAGATAAGACGATAGAGAATAGGCAGGACACCCTTCTCCTGACCAGGAGACTGCAGGTTAACCTCGACTCTGTCCTCACCTAGCTTCCCACATGGTTCATCAATAGCAGTGGGGCATAATGCATTATCTGCTGAAATGCAAAGGAAATGTTGAGGCCTTTTAAATTTATTTCCTCGAGTAAATCGAACTTTCCCCTAAAATATAGTCACATTATTAATTACTTTAAATCTTGGCTTTGCCACATATTATGTGTAATATCGAGTAAGTAATTTAACTTTTCTATGTCTCATTCCCTCATCTGTAAAATGAGGTTGACAGTAGTGTCCCCTGAGGGTGGTTGGTGAGAATAGTAAATAAATCAACATATGTAAACCTCCCAGAACAATGCCTAGTGCATAACAAATGCATCATAAGAAGGTTCTTTGTTATTTTATTTTCCATAAGTTATTGGGGTGNTTTCAACTTAGATTTCAATTTCAAGCTGTTGTCATGTTGATTTTACACAAATAGTTATGAGGTGAAATGACAGAATTCTCCTCCTACCAGTACAGCTCACAAAACCCATGAAACATTTATATGGCTTGAAGCATCGTATGTGCTCAGTTTATGGTGAGAAAACGGTTATCTGCATTTCTTCCCAGTTTTAAAAAACAACTATCAACTAATTGATATGGTATGGCTCGCTCAAAATGACTGAAAGACAGTCTGGACAAATTTACAAGATTATATAATCTGAAAAAGTCCACAGATCGATAGTAAACTTACATTTAAGGAGTCTGGGACAAGTCTTCACTCATGAAGTACTGAGTTTCAGAACTCAGTACTTCACTCTTTTCAATTTATGGTCATTCTGTTGGTAGGGTGGATTTTCATCACTGGAGGCAGATGTTACACTGCTCCTCCCCTCAGGCAATCTGACTTAGAGGAAGGCAAGTGAAGGCCAGATGAGACTGAGCCTCCACCCAGCTCCCCATGCCCATCCACCCTCTGATTCTCTACCTTGTGCATCATCTCTATGCAAACAGCAAGCATCTTTTTACTTTATTCAGTCAAATAAAGGGTAGACTTCTTCATGTAATATACTGACATGTTCAGTAATGAAATATTTGAAGTCAGGTTAGACATGTTTTAATGACTGAGTCATATTTTAAAGAAATAAAAGAGATGTTGAGTCATTGTGCATTTTTTATACCAAGTTTCAGACAAGACTACCATGGGCCCTGGGCACCAAGCATAAGTGAAGCATTTTAGTCTCAGGAAGACAGGTTTTGTACTGTATTCTGTATTAGGCAGAATCAGAAAGTAGAGAGATTGGAGAGTCCTAGATAAGATGATAGAGAATAGGTAGGACACCCTTCTCCTGACCAGCAGACTGCTGGTTAACCTCGACTCTGTCCTCACCTAGCTTCCCACATGGTTCATCAATAGCAGTGGGGCACAATGCATTATCTGCTGAAATGCAAAGGAAATGTTGAGGCCTTTTAAATTTATTTCCTCGAGTAAATTGAACTTTCCCCTAAAATATAGTCACATTATTAATTACTTTAAATCTTGGCTTTGCCACATATTATGTGTAATATCGAGTAAGTAATTTAACTTTTCTATGTCTCATTCCCTCATCTGTAAAATGAGGTTGACAGTAGTGTCCCCTGAGGGTGGTTGGTGAGAATAGTAAATAAATCAACATATGTAAACCTCCCAGAACAATGCCTAGTGCATAACAAATGCATCATAAGAAGGTTCTTTGTTATTTTATTTTCCATAAGTTATTGGGGTGGAGGTGGTATTTGGTTACATGAGTAAATTCTTTAGTGATGTGTGAGATCCTGGTGGACCCATCGCCTGAGCAGTATACGGGCATTGTATTTGTTGCCTTTGTCCCTTGTATCTCCTCCTCCTCCAAGTCACCAAAGTCCACTGTGTCATTCTTAAGCCTTTGTGTCCTCATAGCTTAGTTCCCACATATCAGTGAGATCATGCAATATTTGGTTTTCCATTCTTGAGTTGCCTCACTTCGAAGGTCACGGCAAATGCTGTTAATTTATTCCTTTTTTTGGCTGAGTAGTATTCCATCATGTGTATGTATGCCAGTTTTGTTTTCCACTCATTGACTGATGGTCATTTGGGTTCGTTCCATGATTTTGCAGTTGTGAATTGTGTGGCTATAAACATGCATGTGCAAGTATCTTTTTCAAATAATGACTTCTTTTTTCTGGGTAGATATCCAGTAGTGGTATTGCTTGATCAAATGGTAATTCTACTTTTAGTTCTTTAAGGAACTGCACCCTGTTTTCGGTAGTGGCTGTACTAGTTTACATTTCTTCTAGCAGTGTAGAAGTGTTCCCTGATTGCTGTAATCATGCCAACATCTACTGTTGTTGTTTTTTTAAAAGATTCGTTTATTATGGCCATTTTTGCAGGAGTAAGGTGGTATTGCATTGTAGTTTTGATTTGCATTTCCCACATCATTACTGATGTTTAGCGTTTTTTTAACTGCTTGCTAGCCATTTGTATATCTTCTTTGGAGAATTGTCTATTCAGGTCTTAGCCCACTTTTTGACGGGGTTGTTTGATTTTTTTCTTACGATTTGTTTGAATTTGTTGTAGATTCTGGATAGGAGTCGTTTGTCAGAAGTATATATTGTGAACATTTTCTCTCACTCCGTGAGTTAACTGTTCATTCTGCTGACTGTTCTTTTTGCCATGCAAAAACTCTTTAGTTATGTCCCAGCTATTTATCTTTGTTTATATTGCAATTGCTTTTGGTTTTTAGTCATTAAATCTTTGCCTAAGGCAATGCCTAAAAGGGTTTTTCCAATGTTATCTTCTAGAATTTTTACAGTTTCAGGTCTTAGGTTTAAGTCCTTAATCTGTCCTGAGTTGATTTTTGTATAAGGTGAGAGACGAGGATCCAGTTTTATTCTCCTACGTGTGGCTAGCCAATTATCCCAGCACCATTTGTTGAAAAGGGTGTCCTTACTCCACTTGATGTTTTTGTTTGCTTTACTGAAGATCAGTTGGCTGTAAGTATTTGGGTTTATTTCTGGGTTTTCTATTCTGTTCCACGGATCTCTGTGCCTGTTTTTATACCAGTACCATGTTGTTTTGGTGACCATGGCCTTATACTTTGAAATCAGGAAGTGTGATGCCTCCAGATTTGTTCCTTTTACTTAGTCTTGCTTTGGCTATGTTGGCTCTTGTTTGTTTCCATATGAATTTTAGAACTGGTTTTCTAACCCTGTGAAGAACGATGGTGAAATTTTAATGGGAATTGCATTGTATTTGTATATTGCATGCATTTGTATATTACAGTATGCTCATTTTTACAATATTGATTCTACCCATCCAGGAGCATGGGATGTGTTTTCATTTGTTTGTGTTATCTATGATTTCTTTCATCGGTGTTATGCAGATTTCCTACTAGAGATCTTTCCAACCTGTTGTTAGATATATTCCTAAGTATTTTTTTTATTTTTGCAGCAATTGTAAAAGGGTTTAAGTTCTTGATTTGATTCTCTGTTTTGCCGCTGTTGGTGTATAGAAGAGCTGATTTGTGTACATTAATCTTGTATTGGGAAACTTTGCTAAATTCTTTCATCAGTTCTATCAGCTTTCTGTAGGAGTCCTTTGGGTTTTCAAGGTAGATGATCATATTTTTAGCAAACAGGGTCCGTTTGACTTCCTCTTTACCTATTTGGATGCCCTTTATTTCTTTCACTTGTCTGATTGCCCTGGCTAGGATTTCCAGTACTATCTGGAAATGGAATGGTGAGAGTGGCCATCCGTGTCTTGTTTCCATTCTCAGAGGGGATGCTTTCAACCTTTCCCTATTCAGTATAATGTTGACTGTGGGTATGAAATAGATGG
>NW_016108941.1:0-2342 GCF_001604975.1 Cebus imitator | reverse complement strand
AGTTCTTACCCATTTTGCAGTTCTGTATCTTTTAAGTGGAGCACTTAGGCCATTTACATTCAATGTTAGTATTGAAATGTGAGGTACCATTGCAGTCATCATGCTCTTTGTCGCCTGCATGCTTTGTGTTATTTTTTGTTTTTGCTTTTTAACTTGTATTTTTGTTTTATGGGTTTTGTTTGATTTATGCTTTTAAGAGATTCTGTTTGGATGTGATTCCAGGATTTTGTTTCAAGGTTCAGAGCTCCTTTTAGCAGTTCTTGTAGTGGTGACTTGGTAATGGTGAATTCTGTCAGTGTGTGTTTGTCTGATAATGACTGTATCTTTCCTTCTTTAATAATGCTTAGTTTCACTTGATACAACATTCTTGGCTGCTGTTTTGTTTGAGGAGGCTGAAGACAAGGCACCAATCCCTTCCAGCTTGTAGGGTTTATGCAGGTAAATCTGCTGTTTATTGGGTAAGTTTCATTTTATAGGTTACCTGCTGCTTCTGTCTCACAGCTCTTAAGAGTCTTTCTTTCCTCTTAACTTTGGATAACTTGATGGCAGTATGCCTAGGCAAAGATCTTTCTGTGATGAATTTCCAAGGTCGTCTTCGTGCTTCTTATATTTGCATGTCTAGGTCTCTACCAAGGCCAGGGAAGTTTTCCTCAATTATTTCCCTAAATATGTTTTCCAAACTTTTAGAATTGTCTTCTTCTTCAGGAATACCAATTATTCTTAGATTTAGTCATTTAAGATAATCTCAAAATTTGTGGAGGTTTGTTTGTATTTTCTTACTCTTTTTTCTTTGTCTTTGTTGTGTTGGGTTAATTCAAAGTCCTTATCTTTGAGCTCTAAATTTCTTTCTTCTACTTGTTTAATTCTATTGCTGAGACTTTCCAGAGCATTTCATGTCTCTAAAAGTATGAATGAAGATTCCTGAATTTTGGATGGTTTTCCTTTAAGCTATCTATTTACTTTAATATTTCTCTGTTCATTTCTAGTATCATTTTCTGGATTTTTTTTCACAGGGCTTTACCTTTCTCTGGTCCCTCCCTGAGTAGTTTAACTAACCTCCTGAATTATTTTTCAGGTGAATCAGGGATGTCTTTTTGGGTTGAATCCATTGCTGGTGAACTAGTGTGATTTTTGTGGGGTATTGACACGCTTTGTTTTGTTATAGTACCAGGGTTGGCTTTCTGGTTCTTCCTCACTGGGCTAGGCTGTGTCAAGGTAAGTTCTAGAGCTGAACGCTGTTCCAATTTTTGTCCCATGGGGTGTTCCTGTGGTGTAGTATTCTCCCCATTTTCCTGTAGATGTGGCTTCCTGTGAGCTGAACTGCAGCGATTGTTGTCTCTCTTCTGGGTCTAGCCACCCGGTGAATCTACCTGGTTCTGGGATGGTACTGGGGATTGTTTGCACAGAGTCCTGTGCTGTGAACCATCTGTGGGTCTCTCAGATGTGGATACCAATGCCTGTTCCGGAGGAGGTGGCATAGGGTACATTGGACCCATGACGGTTCTTAGCTTTTTTGATTTAGACTCTATTTTTGTGTTGGCTGGACCCTGGCCAGGCGGTGGCACATCCCAGAAAGCATCAGCTGTAGTAGTGTGGAGAGAAACCATTGGTGGGCGGGCCTTAGAACTCCCAAGATTATATGCCCTTTATCTCTCCCTACCAGGGCATGTAGGGAAGGACCATCAGGTGGGGCAGGGCTAGGTGTGTGTGAGCTCAGACTCTCCTTGGGCAGGTCTTGCTGTGGCTGCTGTGGTGAGTGGGGATGAGACTCCCAGGTCACTGGCGTTATGTACCTAGGAGGATTACGGCTGCCTCTGCTGGGTCATGCAGGTTGTCAGGGAAGTGGGGGAAAGCTGGCAGTGACAGGCCTCACCCAGCAACCAGGAAATCTGAAGGGCCAGTCTCACTCCCACCATGCCCCCTGCAACATCCCCGAGTCTGTTTTCAGGTGAATGATGAGTCGGGCTTGAAAACTTGCTGGAGGGTTTCCTTCTTTCAGCTTCAGCTTCGCCAGTGGGGATGTTTTTCACTTCCACAGCTGGGTCTCTCATAGTATTTAGGGTGTATCCGGGGTCCTGCAGAAGGAGTCTGTTTTCTTCAGAGGGTCTGTCGGTCATCTCATCATTGCTGGTTTGTTCTTGGAGTCAATCTGGAGCTAAAATTCCCAATGGAAGCCTCCCCATGCTACTCTGACTAGAGCTGCCACCCGGTCCAGCCTCTCGTCTACCTTGATCCATAAGTAGATTCCTAATTATGGAATTTGTGATTATTTTAAGTTATCTAAGACAATTCTATTCAGATCTTATTTTATCACTAAAACTGCACTGGAGATACATTCCCTA
>NW_016108940.1:6216-7249 GCF_001604975.1 Cebus imitator | reverse complement strand
GCACTTCAGGCCAGCCCACCTTGGTGACGAAGTCTTTCTGGGAACACAGCTTGTCAACATAGCTCAGGAGGCCTGGGTCTAGAAGCATCCCGTCCCCTTCCTGCTCCACTTCGCCCTCTTCCCATTTTGCCTTGAGCTCCTCCGTGGCCCCATCGGGAGGCCCCAGCAGCTCCTCCATGATGTCCACATACTCCTGCACCACTTCAGGGGGTATCTCCTCGGGGGCCTTGGTCTTCACTGGCTGCCGGGGTGGTGGTAGGTGGGCCTTAGTCTCCGCTGGCCGCGGGGACCTGGGTGACCGCAGGAACGCAGGCGGGGCCTTGGGGCCGGCCTTGCTGGGAAGGTACACTGAGGCAGGGAGGGAGAAGGATGGGCGTGGTGAGGGCTGCTCCTCCTGCCTGCACCACACAGGGGAGGGCAGGGCTCGGGGATATGAAGTGGGTCCCAGCTGGGTCAGGACCACCTGAACCACAGCGCCCCAGAGGAGACGCCGCAGGAGGGGCACATCTGAGACAGCATCGTTTTGGAGGAAATTTGGAGCCACAGATATGCCATGTACTCTACCTGCTCATCCCTGTTCCTGGGCAGATTGTATGTTGAGTTTCGGACAGGCGAGGGGAGAGTAGCTAGGAAAACTGACCAGGTCAGTACCCTCCTTGGTGACCATGGGCCGCCCACGAATTGGGTGTTTACCTGGTCAGTACCCAACATATGCCCTTGGGAACTGTCCTGTTGGAGGAGCACATCCCTCTCTTGAAGGGAAGCATGGGGTGTGGGGACAGTGGCCTCCCTTGGCCCCTCTGGCCTTTGTGGTGGCTCCTGTGGGAATGTGGGAAGCCGTACCTGGCAGCTTCACCACCTCAGGGACTAATGGTCTTCGAGGCTCAAGCCTCGGCGGGGCTGGAGGAGGCAGGCACTGGGGCCCCTTCATCCACTGAGACTTCTGAATCTGCATCTCCTCCTCAGCCTCAAACTCCAGGAACCTGGGGTGAAGAAGGTGCAGGCCGTGCTGAGAGGGTCCAGGCCCCCTGCC
>NW_016108940.1:0-1471 GCF_001604975.1 Cebus imitator | reverse complement strand
TGATAATGATAGCAATAGGGACAGTAATCATAACTGCTGTCATGTCATGTGTCACAGCATGTGCCGGACACTGCTATATGTGTCATAAGTGAGCTCAAGTCACCTCTTCACCATCCTCTGAATGAAGCATCGTCGTCCCTTTTTCTAGAAGGGATCAAGGGCGAAGCTGCAAATACCTGCCCAGCATGGACCCTAGTTTGGGGCCTGAGACCATCTCCTGTGCAGGCTCCACCACCGCTGTGCCAGCTGGACCTTGGCAGAGCAGTGGGCATGTGCCAGGTTCCTGCAGCTCCCTCCCACAGCCCATGTGCTGTTCCCCTGGCCTTCGCCGCTCAGGTCAAGGGGAGGCACTGGGGCGCACTCAAGTCCTAAACCCAACCTGTGGCTCATGTCGGACCGGGAACCCTCTCTAACCTGGGTCTTCTGTAAACACTGTCATGAAAATGACTGGAAGTAAGGATTGGCTGCACTCACAGGACAGTGAGGGGCAGGTGACATGAGGCCCCTGAGAGTCTGACCTGAGCGGCAGCCAGATTAATGTTGCTGAAAATGTGCCCTTTGATAGTGCAACCCATTGCTTTCAAGAACGCCCTGCAAGCTCTCCTGAACAGCGTGACCTCCCATCCATCGAGCAGCGTCTTTACGGGTGAGCTGCAGGACTAGCTCCGGTGCCCCGAGGACACTCACATGAAGAAACAGGAAAGCGCTTCCGTGTCCGGACTCTGGGGAAGGTGCCTCCGGGCCAGGGGCTTGTAGTGCTGCCAGAGTCGGTAGTTCTCATACACGCTCTTGGGGTTGCAGGTGTCGTCCGTGGGGACCTCGGCCTGGGAGGGAGCCAGGCTGCCCTCTCTATGAGCCCCTTGTGGCCATGGACCAGCGTTTCCTGGGGCCACGATGGGGGCTGGCTGGGGAGCCGCTGGTGGTGCTAGAGGAGGAAGGCCCTGGGACCAGCCTCCCTCGCAGGCCTGGGTGCCCCTAACGACCTGGGCAGCCATAGCAGGCAGCACAGGGGCCGCTGCCAGGGGTCGGGGAGGTGGAAATGCGACGCCCCTGCAGATGGCACCTGGAGCCTGCCAGACGAGGGGGGCCTGAGTTAGGACCAAGGTCTGTGCCTGAGGGGCCTTCACAGTCCCCACTTCTGTCGTCATCTGGACAAGGATGTTGGAAGCCCCAGCCCAATTCAGGGCACGGCCATCCTGTCCTGCCACCAGAGGGGTCCTGGGGAAGGCAGACAGCACTGGAGGGCCACCTGGAGGAACCACTGCAGTCATGAGGGGCGGCCCGTGTGCTGGGCCGGGAGCAGGTGTGGCAAAGGGCAGAGCCGTGAACACTGGCATGGAGGCGCCAGGGTTCTCTGTCACACGGGGTCCCAGCACTGGGTATGCTGTGGAGACAAAGGAAAGAGGTGAATGAGCTGAGGTCTCCAGGTCTGCAGTAGTCACTGGGAATCAGAGGGGTGTCCTACAGCTGA
>NW_016108939.1:7277-10224 GCF_001604975.1 Cebus imitator | reverse complement strand
TGAGTACTTGCTTGTTTACAAAGTATTTTATTTTTCCTTCACTTATGAAGCTTAGTTTGGCTGTATATGAAATTCTGGGTTGAAAGTTCTTTTCTTTAAGGATGTTGAATATTGGCCCCCACTCTCTTCTGGCTTGTAGTGTTTCTGCTGAGAGATCTGCTGTGAGTCTGATGGGCTTCCCTTTGTGGGTAACCCGACCTTTCTCTCTGGCTGCCCTTAGCATTTTCTCCTTCATTTCAACCCTGGTGAATCTGTTGATTATGTGCCTTGAGGTTGCTCTTCGTGAATAATATCTTTGTGGTGTTCTTTGTATTTCCTGGACTTGAATATTGGCCTGCCTTTCAAGGTTGGGGAAGTTTTCCTGGATTATATCCTTAAGAGTATTTTCCAGCTTGGATTCATTCTCTTCATCACTCAGGTACACCTATCAAGCGTAGATTAGGTCTTTTCACATAGTCCCACATTTCTTGGATACTTTTTTCATTCCTTTTTACCCTTTTTTCTCTAATCATGCCTTCTTGTTTTATTTCATTGAGTTGATCTTTGACCTCTGCTTGGTCAATTCAGCTGTTGAAACTTGTGCATGATTCGCAAAGTTCTCAGGTTGTGTTTTTCAGCTCCATCAATTCACTTATAGTCCTTTCTAATTTGTCCATTCTCATTAGCATTTTGTCAAATCATTTTTCAACGTTCTTAGTTTCTTTGCATTGGGTTAGAACATGTTCTTTTAGTTCACAGAAGTTTCTTACTACCCACCTTCTGAAGTCTGATTCTGTCATTTCATCACACTCATTCTCCATCCAACCTTGTTCCCTTGCTGGTGAGGAGTTGTGAGCCCTTGTAGGAGGAGAGGTGTTTTGGCTTTGGGTGTTTTCATCCTTTTTGCGCTGGTTTCTTCCCATCTTTATGGATTTATCTACCTGTCATCTTTGTAGTTGCTGACTTTCAGATTGGGTCCCTGAGTGGACGTCTTATTTGTTGATGATGAAGTTATTTCTGTTCCTTAGTTTTCCTTCTAACAGTCTGGCCCCTCTGCTGTAGGACTGCTGAAGTACACTGCAGGCGCTGCTTGCCTGGGGATCGCCTGCAGCAGCTGCAGAACAGTAAGGGTTGCCACCAGTTTCTTCTTCTGCTATCTTTGTCCCAGAAGGATACCTGCCAAATGTCAGTCTGATCTCTCCTTTATGAGATGACTCTTTGGATATACAGGGGTCAGGGAGCTGCTTGAGGAGACAGTCTGTCTTTTACAGGAGCTCAAATGCTGAGCTGTGAGCTCCATTTTTCATTCAGAGCTGCTGGGCAGGTACATTTAGGTCTGCTGCAGCAGAACTCATAAACCGCTTTTTGTTCCCAGATGCTCTGTCCCAGGGAGTTAGGGCTTTATTTATGAGTTTCCATTGGGCTGCTGCCTTTTTTTTTTTTCAGGGCTGCCCTGCCCAGCAAGGAGGCAACCTAGTCACTGTCTGCCTGCAGAGGCTTTGCTGAGCTGCTGTGGGCTCCACCCAGCAGCCCTGTGAACTTCCCTGCAGTCTTGTTTATATGGGCATAGTTGGCACTGGCTCGGCAATGGTGGCCCACCTCCGTATTGTCGGACTCTCTCTCTGTAATGCCAGGTTGCCTCAGCAACAGCGGGCTGCCTCAGCAATGGTGGACTACCTCCGTCGTGGCGGGCTGCCTTGGTAATGGCGGACGCCCCTTCCCCACAGAGCTGGACTGTCCCAGGTTCAGCTGTGCTTGCTGTGAANATCACTTTTTGTTCCCAGGTGCTCTGTCCCATGGATTTAGGGCTTTATGAGTTTTTGTTATGCTGCTGCCTTCTTTTTTTTTTCCCTTCAGAGCTGCCCTGCGCAGCAAGGAGGCAGCCTAGTCAGTGTCTGCCTGCAGAGGCTTTGCTGAGCTGCTGTGGGCTCCGCCCAGCTGCCGAGTGAACTTCCCTGCAATCCTGTTTATATGGGTGTAGTTAGAACTACCTCTGCAAAGGTGGCCCACCTCTGTTAAGGCGGAGCCTCTCTGCAGTGGCGGGTTGCCTTGACAACTGCGGGCTGCCTCAGCAATGGTGGGTTGCCTTGGCAATGGCGGGCTGCCTCAGCATTGGCTGACTACCTCCGTAGTGGCGGGCTGCCTCGGTAATGGTGGATGCCCCTCCCCCACAGAGGTGGACCATCCCAGGTTCAGCTGCACTTGCTGTGAAACTCTCAATCCAGAGAGTTTCTGATTGCTATTATTTTGTGGGGGTGGCAACAGCCGAGCCTGATTGCCCGGCTCCCTGCCTCAGAGCCTTTTTTTTTCAGTTGGTGTTCCAGTCTCCTGTTGAAGAGGCGCCGGGGTCTGTGTTTTTTCCCATGCAGTGACTCACTGCGCTGGCTTAAACAGCAGCACTGAGATTTGTGGCGCTTTTTTTGCCCTGAAATCTACTGTCCTGGTTCCCTGCTCAGTCCCCTTTTTAAACAGATGAATGGGTGACTTCCCGTGGCTCCAATCGCCAGCCAAAAGAAGCACCCAGTCCGGTGTATTTTGTACCGAGAAACGCTGCTCCAGGGTGCCGACAAAGCAGCCGCGTGGGGCAAAGCAGCGGCGCCCGCCGGCACAGCTGCACTAGCCAAAAAAGCCACGCTGGTCACCCGTGGAGCTCCTCCGCCTGGGAATTTCCTAGTCTGTGGGCAATAAAAATGCGGCGTCCACTCACCCTCTGCATTTTCACTGGGAGCTGCAATCCTGAGCTGTTCCTAAATGGCCATCTTGGATCCCCCCAAGTTCTATAATTTTTTAATAAAAAATTTAAAAAAAATTATTTCTCGAGATAAGATCTCACTATGTTGCCCAGGCTGTCTGCAAACTCCTGGTCTCAAGTGATCTTTCACCTCGGCCTCCCAAAGTGCTGGAATTACAGGCATGAGACACCACACCTGGTCAACACTTGATGTTTCTCCAGTGCTTGGCATTTGAC
>NW_016108939.1:4290-5902 GCF_001604975.1 Cebus imitator | reverse complement strand
CATGCTTGCTTTCACAGATATACTGGATGATTTTAAAAATCAGAAGACAAGTGACATACCTGTAATTCCAGCACTTTGGGAGGCTGAGGCAGGTGGATTACTTGAGGTCAGGAGTTTGAGAGCAGCCTGGCCAACATAGTGAAACCCTGTCTCTACTAAAAATACAAAATTAGCAGGGCCTGGTGGTGCATGCCTGTAATCCCAGCTACTCAGGCAGCTGAGGTGGGAGAATTGCTTGAACCTGGGAGGTGGTTGTTGAAGTGAGCTGAGATTGCACCACTGCATTCCAGCCAGGGTGACAGAGCAAGACTATCTCAAAAAAAGAAGAAGAAGAAGAAGAAGAAGACTTGTGAATAGTTGAAGCCCAAGAACACAAAATTACAAAATTTTGGCACTATCAAATGACAGAAAGATTAATAAGTAACCAAAAAAACAAGCGCAGAAAGATGTTGAACCCAATAGAATGCTTTTGTTGCAGTAGAAAATGGAATTTAAACTGGCTTAAGAAAAGAGATTTATTTGTTGGCACAATTAAAAAGTGAAGAGGTTGAACCATCTTTAAGAGTGGCCTCATCAATCTTTCTCTGGGATTCTGTGGGCCTTGCCATTTTCTATGTGTTATGTTTATCCTCAGGCTAGGCCATGGTGTCATTTCCTGGGGAAGAGAGCATGTAGCTCCCAAAGTGTTGATTGAAAGGTTTGTGGTTTGCCTTGATTAGCTTACTTCTGGACCATTCACTATGGCTATGGGGAGTGCCTTGGACTGTAGAAGGAGACAGTATAATTGATTTTTTTTAATGCCTCATGATATGGTTTGGCTGTGTCCCCACCCGAATCTCATCTTGAATTGCAACTCCCACAATTCCCACAAGTCATGAGACGAACCCGGTGAGAGGTGATTTAATTATGGAGGCAGGTCTTTCCTGCACTGTTCTTGTGATAGTGAATGAGTCTCACAAGATCTGATAGTTTTAAAAATGGGAATTTCCCTACACAAGTGCTCTTTTTCCTACTGCCATCCATGTAAGATGTGACTTGCTCCTCCTTGCCTTCCTTTATGATAGTTGAGGCCTCCCCAGCCACTTGGAACTGTTTGACCTCTTTCTTTTATAAATTACCTCGTTTCAGGTATGTCTTTTTCAGTAGCCTGAAAGTGGACAACAAACCTCCCAAACCCCATGGCTGCTAAATAGTGGCGGAAGAGTGAGCAGACTACAACTTGAGTAGTAGTAATCACTTGAACAGACTACAACCCCAGGCTTACATTATCCTTATGCTTACTGATCTCTTGTTTCTTCCAGAGAAAGCTGCAGGGAGGGCTTTGGGGGGATCTGTCCATGTGCTTCTTCCTGAACAAATGCTAAGGTTTAAGGGGATGCAGTACAGTGACTGGATAGGCCACAGTTGTGTGTTAGATGCTGGAGGTGAATGGGCAGGGTCAGCGCCACACAAACAACATGGAATGAACTCCTTATAGTCACCACAGTCCCTTTAGTGGGGTTTCTGGATTAGTGATAGTGATACCATAGTTATAAAATGTCTTCATTTTCTGCTTCTCCATTCAGAGAATGATTTTATTTTCATTTTCATTCCTTGTAGAGCTTCTAATTTA
>NW_016108939.1:0-2198 GCF_001604975.1 Cebus imitator | reverse complement strand
ACAAAATGGCTAATAAGTTTGTGAAGAAATGCTTAACACTATTAATCATTAGGGAAATGCAAAATTAAACTACATGCCATTATTACATACCTACTAAAATGCCTATAATAATAAAGACGGACAATATCAAGTTTTGCTAAGATGTATGTAGAAATTGGAAATCTCATACATTGCTGGTTGGGAATGCAAAAGTACTGCAACTGCTATGGAGAACAGTTTGACAGTTCCTCAACAAGGTAAATACAGAATCTTTTTCTATATTTAATTCAGAAATTCCAATCTTAGGCATATATCCAAGAGAATTGGAAACATGCACTCACATAAAATTTGCACATGAATGTTCATAACAGCATTACGTATAATAGCCAAAAGTGAAAACAATTCAGATGTTCACAAACTAATAAGTGGATAAATACAATGTGATATATTATCTACAGAGTGGAATAATATTCAGCAATAAAAAGAAATGCCTATTGATACATGCTACAACATGAATGAACCCTAAAACATTATGTTAAGTGAAAGAAGCCAGACACAGAAGACTCTCTTGTATAATTTCATTTACAAGAAAACTAAAGGAAAGGCAAATCTTATACCAAAAAAAAAAAATCAATTGTTTCCTGGAGCTGAGAGTGGGAAATTTTTTGGAGTGATGAAAATATTTTTTAAGTGAATAGTGGTGATCGTATAAATTTATACAACTCTATAAATTTACAAGAAATCATTGTACTATGATGAACAAATTTCAAGATTTGTAAATTATGCCTCTTCTTACCCTGCCACCACCCAGTCATGTGGCGGTGAAGGTTCAGGTGCGTTCAAGATCCCGCCTCCCTGGTAACTCACTGCCATGGCCGAGGAAGGCATTACTGCTGGAGGTATAATGGACGTTAATACTGCTTTACAAGAGGTGCTGAAGACCACCCTTATCCATGATGGCCTAGCACATGGAATTCTCGAAGCTGCCAAAGTCTTNTTCCTCCAAAGCAGATGTCTCTTCCTTTTCTTTCTTTCTTTCTTTCTTTCTTTCTTTCTTTCTTTCTTTCTTTCTTTCTTTCTTTCTTTCTTTCTTTCTTTCTTTCTTTCTTTCTTTCTTCTTTCTCCTTCCTTCCTTCCTTCCTTCCTTCCTTCCTTCCTTCCTTCCTTCCTTCCTTCCTTCCTTCCTTCTTTCCTTCCTTCTTTTATCTCTCTCTCTCTTTCTTTCTTTCTTTCCTTCCTTCCTTCTTTCCTTTCTTTCTCTTTCTTGTTTCTTCTTTCTCCCTCTTCTTTCTTTCTCTCTCTCTTCCTTCCTCCCTCCCTCCTTCCCTTCCTTCCATTCTTCCTTCCCTCCTTCCTTCCCTCCCTCCCTCGCTCTCTCTTTCTTTCTTCCTTCTTTCTCTTTTCTTTTCTTTTTTCCCTCCCCTTTCCCTTCCCCTTCTCCTCCTCTCTCCTCCCCCACATCCCTTTCTTCCCCTCCCCTTCCCTCCCCTGCCCTCTCTTCCCCTTTCCTTCTTTTCTTCTTTCATTTCTCTTTAAGACTTCTTACTACCAGTTCAATCATGAATTTTCAGTAGTCTGCTAGAGCTGTTTTTTTTCTGGCTCTCTAGAGTCAACAGCTAAATGTTCAGAAACTTTTTGAGTTGGTCGTTAAACCATTAGTATCTTAAAATTGTCCTTGGGGGAGTATTTATACCATGGAAATTGGAAATGCTACAAATCAGAACTCTTCTCCCTCAGCCAGTTACCTGTAAACCACTAATCTCATGTCAAAATATGTTATAATAGAAGGCTTTTCCTGTGTTATAGTTCATCCTCTAGGGAGTAAATTGTAATTCCAGTTTCCAAATTCTGTTGGTATTGTGTTTGAAGATTTAAAAGAATAAAATTATTAGGAGATTAAGTATACTTTTTCACATAATATTGAGTCCATTATAATTTTCTGATTTTAAAACCTAAGAGTCTTTAAAAAATAAAAAGACAAGCTACAAATTGGAAGAAAGTGTTGCAAGTAATATATCTGGTAAACTATTTACACCCAGACTACATAAGGGATACTTATAACTCAATAACTGTAAGACAAACTATTAACTAAAAGGCGAATGAGCTGGGTGTGGTGGCTCGTGCCTGTAATCCCGGCACTTCGGGAGGCTAGGGTGGGAGAATTGCTTGGGCCCAGGAGTTTGAGATCATCCTGTGTAATACAATGAGACCTCATCTCT
>NW_016108938.1:6048-7306 GCF_001604975.1 Cebus imitator | reverse complement strand
AGCTATTGATAGGCCATTCAGTGTGAAAGGATATTGATTATGATCTTGGATAGAGAATAGAACAGAACAGAAGGAGTGATTCTCTGCTACGTTGCCCGTCTTTTTTTTTTTTTTTTTCCTGACAATTTGCTGGGTCCACAAAGCAGTCACTTGGCAGCATCTCATTTGGGGCCTCAGTGTCCTCATTTGCTAGAAGTAATGCAAGCTGCCCCTTTGGTCCCCTACCTCTATGCAAGGTACCTGATGCTCCACAGATAATGATGCATCATAGCTACAAGAGTCTCAGGAATTTCAACTATTCAATACAGGTTTACCAAGCATTTATTAGCAACCAGATTAATGAGGCTTGAACAGAATTGTTCACATGTAGAGTCTGTTCCAGGTCTGCATTACTGAATATCGTCGTCATAATTAAGTTCAAAAGCCAGATGCCATGAACCCATATTTTAAGGATCAAAGGTCAAGTTCAGGCACGTTGCAGTTAAGTGGAAAACTTCTTATTTTTAGGCAACCCCCTAAACTAGTACTGAGCTGCAGGAACCACAGCCTGCTGGGATTGTCACATTTTACTCTTCTATGTAACTACGGTGAAGTTCATGGTAAAGTTTATCTCTTTCTGCATTTCCCTTCTACCCACCTTCCTGCAAAAGGATTTGCTCTTATCTGACAGGCATTCTCTCTCCATATGCAATCTCCCTGTTTGATCTTTCTCTAGCAATGTTTCATCTTTATTCTTCTCATGCATATTGGGCACTAATTAAATTCTAGGCTTAAAACATTCCAACATTTCCAGAATGTATCAGCATCAGCTCTCATTTCACAGGTAAGAGGCTGTGATTTGGATACTCAGCACCTTGCCCAGAGTCACCCAGTGGACAAATGGTGACTCTAGACCTTGAACCCTTAGAGTTTTTAGGTAGGAGGCAGGATTTGCCTCAGAAGGCAGGACTTGACTCTGAAGACAGGATTCTGACACTAGGCCAAATTGAGTTAAAACAGGGACACGCTGGGCATGGTGGCTCACACCTGTAATCCCAGCACTTTTGGAGGCCCAGGTAGGCAGATTGCTTGATGCCAGGAGTTTGGGACCAGCCTGGCCAATGTGGTGAAACCCCATTTCTACTAAAAATACAAAAACAGCCAGTCATGGTGGTGTGTGCCTGTAATCCCAGCTTCTTGGGAGACTGAGGCGTAAGAATTGCTTGAAACCAGGAGGTGGAGGATGGAGGCTGCAGGGAGCTGAGATCACGTCACTGTA
>NW_016108938.1:0-2008 GCF_001604975.1 Cebus imitator | reverse complement strand
GGTGAAACCCTGTTTCTACTAAAAATAGAAAATTAACTGGGCATGGTGGCACGTGCCTGTAATCCCAGCTACTCAAGAGGCTGAGGCAGGAGAATCACTTGAACCCAGAGGAGGAGGTTGCAGCGAGCTCAGATGGCGCCACTGCACTCCAGCCTGGGCAAAAAGAGCAAAACTTGGTCTCAAAAAAAAAGAAAAAAAAGCAAAAAGGGATTCCTGTTTTTAATTGAACCACAGTATCAGCTCTTTGCCAAAGATAACTATGTACCTTACACTGTGCCCAAATATGAGATTTTTCCCACCACAGAAAGGCAATCTAGGCTGGGCGTGGTGGCTCAAGCTTGTAATCCCTACAGTTTGTGAGGCTGACGTGGGCAAATCACGAGGTCAGGAGTTTAAGACCAGTCTGGCCAACATAGTGAAACCCCATCTGAACTAAAAACACACAAAAAATTAGCTGGTTGTGGTGGTATGCGCTTGTATTCCCAACCACTCAGGAGGCTGAGGCAGGAGAATTTCGTGAACCTGGGAGGCAGAGGTTGCAGTGAGCCAAGATAACACCACTGCACTCCAGCAGTCCTGCTTGGTGACAGAGCGAAATGCCATCTCTAAAAAAAGGAAAGAAAAAAGAAAGGCAATTTGATTTGGAGTTTTCAGAGTTCTGCCACTGACCATTGGTTGTTTCTGTTTTTGTCATGAAGGAAAAAAACAAAAAAACACATGAAACAAAGTTTAATCGCTCATTTGAGCAATGACCTTGCTCTCATTATACTATTTAAGACATGAACGTGTATTTGAACTTTTGCATTTCAAACAAGGGAACTGGCTCCAGGAAAGACCTTTTCAAGTGGGACCAGCTCTGATTTAGGCAGCCACTATCAAAATAAGGAAGCATAAAGAAGAATAAATAGCCAGGCTTGGTGGCTCATGCCTGTAATCCCCGCACTTCGGCAGGCCGAGGTGGGCAGATCACCTGAGATCAGGAGTTCTGGACCAGCCAGGCCAACATGGTGAAGCTCATCTCTACTAAAAATACAAAAATTAGCCGGGCGTGGTGCCACATACTTGCAGTCCCAGCAACTTGGGATGCTGAGGCAACGGATCAAGATCCTGTCTAAAAAAAAAAAAAAAAAAAAAAAAAGCTAGATGTGGTGGTGCAATGCCTGTGGTCTCAGTGACTCAGGAGGCTGAGGTGGGAGGATTGTTTGGGTCCAGAAAGTTGAGGCTGCAGTGAGCCGTGATCCAGCCACTGCACTCAAGCCCAGGCAAGAGAATGACACTCTGCCTTAAATAAGAATAATAACAATGATATTCTTGAGGAGATGGTTATTGAGCTGGTCTTGAAAGATAAGGTTGTGTTCTAGAGGAGAAAAGGACTTGGGTGGCAAAGACCTTTCCAGGCAGAGTGAACAATTCAAGAACAGATGCAGAGGCACAAAACAGGCCGGTGTCTTTGGGTCATTTTGAGAAGTTTGCTAATTCATTTGCTAATTTAACATGCTGGTTTTGTCCAAGCAGGGCTACAGAGACAAAATCTGGAGAAGGGGATACGTTTCTAAGTCATTGTGAGTGGGAAAGCAGTACTTCCTTCTTTATGCCCGAAGGCCCCTGCTGTCACAGCTGGAAGAAAGGGGCCATACCCTTGCCTCTGTCCCCTTTCACTGCAATTTTGCAGCTAGAGGCTATTGCCCTCAGCTGTGTCCCAGGCCTCCCACCTTGATCATCCTTCAAATGGAGCTTGCAGAAGGGACGCAAAATGTTGCAGAAAGCGTATTCATAACTTTAATGTTAATTCATTTAATAAACTCTTTCAGACCTAAAAAAGGGTGCCTACCTTAAAAGAAGATACAGCCACATACCAGGAGAGTGCTTACAGGACTGAACTGCCGCTACTCTTCCAAGCGGATTGCTGTTCCTTCAATATAAAAGGCAAAAAGGGTCCAGGTGTGGTGGCTCATGACTCTAATCCCAGCACTTTGGGAGGCTGAGGTGGGCGGATCACCTGAGGTCA
>NW_016108937.1:6206-7316 GCF_001604975.1 Cebus imitator | reverse complement strand
TAATTTTGTATTTTTAGTAGAGATGGGGTTTCTCCATGTTGGTCAGCATGGTCTCAAACTCCTGATCTCAGGTGATCCACCCGCCTCAGCCTCCCAAAGTGCTAGACTTACAGGCGTGAACCATCCATCCAGCCCCAGCTAATTTTTGTATTTTTAGTAGAGATGGGGTTTCATCATGTTAGCCAGCTCATCTGGAACTCCTAAGCTCAGGTGATCCACCCACATTGGCCTCCCAAAGTGCTGGGATTACAGGCATGTGCCACCACACCTGACCTTAATAGACATTTAACAAAGAAAATACAAAATGGATAAGTTTGTGAAGAAATGCTTAACACTATTAATCATTAGGGAAATGCAAAATTAAACTACATGCTATTATTACATACCTACTAAAATGCCTGTAATAAAGATGGACAATATCAAGTTTTGCTAAGATGTATGTAGAAATTGGAAATCTCATGCATTGCTGGTTGGGAACGTAAAAGTACTGCAACTGCTATGGAAAACAGTTTGGCAGTTCCTCAACAAGGTAAATATGGAATCTCTTTCTATATTTAATTCAGAAATTCCACTCTTAGACATATATCCAAGAGAATTGGAAACATGCACTTACATAAAATTTGCACATAACAGCATTATGTATAATAGCCAAAAGTGAAAACAATTCAGATGTTCACAAACTAATAAGTGGATAAATACAATGTGATACATTATCTACAAAGTGGAATAATATTCAGCAATAAAAAGGAATGCCTATTGATACATGCTACAACATGAATGAACCCTAAAACATGTTAAGTGAAAGAAGCCAGACACAGAAGACTATCTTGTATAATTTCATTTACAAGAAAACTAAAGAAAAGGCAAATCTTATACAGACCAAAAAAAAAAAAAAAATTGTTTCCTGGATCTGAGAGTAGGAACTTTTTTGGAGTGATGAAAATATTTTTTAAGTGAATAGTGGTGGTTGTATAAATTATACAACTCTATAAATTTATAAGAAATCATTGTACTATGATGAACAAATTTCAAGATATGTAAATTATGCCTCTTCTTACCCTGCCACCACCCAGTCATGTGGCAGTGGAAGTTCAGGTGCGTTCAAGATCC
>NW_016108937.1:2095-3796 GCF_001604975.1 Cebus imitator | reverse complement strand
CAAATGCAAATTGGTCATTAGTAGACGCGGAGCCAAAAGTAATCACAGAGACATAGGCTTCCTGATCCTTCTTAGAAATTTGGGAGACAGTTAGACTGTCTGTATATGGTCTTAAAAGAAAGGATTAAAATATTCCATTTGTATTAATACATACCGATTATTTTTTGGAGGTCAATGAAGGAATGTATGGTGAGACATATTTGTGAAAGGCTTGAATATATGTCTTCCTTAGGCTGTACTAATACTATAAACCTGACACAAACTTTTCTTTCTTTCTTTCTTTTTTTTTTTTTCTGAGACACCATCTTGCCCTGTTGCCCAGGCTGGAGTGCAATGATGTAATCACAGCTCACTGCAGCCTAAACTCTAGGGCTCAAGAGATCCTACCAGCTCTGCCTACCAAGTAGCTGGGACCACAGGTGCACACCACCATGCCCGGCTAATTTTTTTGTTTTCATAGAGATGGGGGTCTCTCTATGTTGCCCAGGCTGATTTTGAGCTACTGGGCTAAAAGGATCCTCCTGCCTCAGCCTCCTAAAGTGTTGGGATAACAGGTGTAAGCCTCCATGCAAGGCCCAAGAAGAACTTTTGAAGAAGAGAACTGGCATATGTATGTGTGTTTAAAACTATCCTCTGGTAAGATGAATTCTTAATCTGGTAAGATTATTCTTAATATTATTGCAATAAAATTATATTGATGAAGTGAGATTCAAGTTACGCTTTTAGGATATCTGCAGTGTAATTTATAAGTTACTTTAACTTCTATCTATTCCCAGACCTGCTCTCCAGGGTTCAACACCTCCAGTCTGCTAGCTAATTTTTCTGAAATTCTGGATTTCTTTCTTTTTTTTTTTGGGAAAAAAAAACATTCAAAATTTATTTTCCAACAGACAGACAGCATCAGCAAGTACAACTACAGGGGTTTCTCCGTAGATCATACATTCACAAGGCATTAGCTCAACAGTCAAGATAGCCACTGGTGTGTTTTCTGTAACAATATCCACTTCACAGTGTAAACAGGTACTAGTATTGTGTTCACTTACAATTCCAGAAGGAAAGGCACAACTTGGCAAAAAAAAAAAAAATGTGTGGGGGGGATCCTAAAGTCAGGTGCAACGATGAGGAGACAACACTTTGGCCAAGAGTCTTGGATCCACATTTCCATCAGAACCTTCCACATAGAGGGGAAAGATTTTTTCTCCCAGAAGTTAGAGTTTTCTTCTTTCTTTCTCCTTTCTTTTTAAACAAAAGCAATGTTTCATTTGCTGAATAGCACATATACAAAAGGAGACTACCAAAAAAAAAAAAAGCCATCACGAAATCATCTTGAACGTTCAGCTCTTCCCACTAATACCTCAACTCTTCAGTTTTAGATAGGGCCTGGGAATACTTCCGTGGTCTTAAAATAAGAACATATACACTATGGCTACAAAACATAAAAAATAAATGAGGTAGATAAATTAAAGCTTTCACACCCAGGACTTGCCTGTGCTAACTTCGTAGCCTTCATGAAATATTCAGCAAGAAAACAAACAAACAAAAAATCTTCATAATTACCTGGCAGAAGTCACACGAAGGAAATTCACCAGCCAAAAAATCAGCATGTGAACCTGTGATAGGAAACACGCCCTTCCACAAGTTTCTTCTCGAGAATGAAAACCCAGTTCTTCAATAGAGTAGGCACTGGCAAAGTAAGTTAAG
>NW_016108937.1:0-905 GCF_001604975.1 Cebus imitator | reverse complement strand
GATCACAGAGATCTCATTGGTCTTCACAGCCAGACCGCCGTTGAGCATGCTGGTGTACTGGTTCCACACAACAGGGTCCACGTTCCTGGAAGGGGCCAGGATTTCCTTGGGAAACATTTCCGAGACTCTTTTTCCATCCGTACCTAACAGAGCCATGGTGTTCTCGATGGCCAGCTTCCTTCCACGGCGGGCTGAGTTATTGTTTGCTCCGTGTGTCATGTAGTGAACCTTCAAGTTGCCTTTGGTGGTAAAAGCTCGCCCACAAATGTTGCACACAAAAGGCTTCTCTCCAGTGTGAGTCCACTCGTGGATCTGAAGAGCGCTGGCGGATGAGAAGTTCTTCCCACACCGTGTGCAGCCATGTTGCTTGGCCTGTCGGCGTGGCTGGGCTGCTAACAAAGGGGTCATCCCTGGGGACAAGGTTGAGGGTCCCACAAACGTGCCAGGAACTTCAACCTTGACGTAGGTCGGCTGCGCTCGGATAAACGTGGAAGGGAGACTGCTCTGACCTTCCATCCCAGTGCGGCTGTTCTCGGAGCTCTCTGCTTTGCTCCCAGCATCGGGAGACTTTGACTTGATGATTTCAGCTTGACTATTGGCCGGGAAAGTGCCTGGAAGGACATGGTTTCCAGGATGTCTGGGCTCCAGCTCTGATACTCCTGGTCTCCCATCAGTGAGGACGAGTCATTGGTCAAGCCGTCGCTCTCCACAGAACCGTTTTCTCTGCTGCCCTAGCGCTGCATGTTAAAAGGGGCAGGACCCACTTTCCCTGGGGCATCTAAGGAAGCCATCATGGCAAACCCTAGTGTGGGTGATGCCGAGTGGATGCTGGGAAGATGCGTGGGGACCTTCCAGAAGCTGCCAGGAGGCTGCTGGGAGCCAACTTCGTCTACATCGATGCTTTC
>NW_016108936.1:6329-7356 GCF_001604975.1 Cebus imitator | reverse complement strand
CTTAATTTTCATAATTTCAAAAACACTTCAATTTGAAAATCAGCTGACTTTTTTAAGAAGGGAGTTGACCATCAAAGAACCTACTAAACTCTGTAAGCATTACGGTGCTGCAGAAAAGACCATGAGGACAACTGAACTGGTTATTTGTGAGGAAGTCTAAAGGCTTTCACACACCAGTAGAATCATTACCATCCAATACCTCTAGGGACCTATTTCCCCACCTGTATGATGAAGAGCACACCTGTTTCCTCAACCTTGTGGGAAGGTCCCCTAAGAGATCATTTATGTTAACCCAGTTCATATGCTTTTTTCTGCTAGCAAACAGCTTTAAGAGCATATGTAGGTGCAAATACCTAGCACCTACAGCCTTTAATAAATGCCAGAAAAAATTTGTTTTTTAAATGATTATTATTGGTAAACGATTATGTACATGAATGTTTAAGACTTAAAAATTAATGAAGTTTAGGACATACAAACAAACGTTAAAGCAAGAATTGGAACAAGAGGTGTCAGCTTTACAGCTCAGACTTTAAATATGTACTCTAAACTCTCTATAGCAAAGATTTCAAATTTCTAAGAATGAGAAGACAGAAAAAGGAATGTTAATTGTTGGACACAGAATACATCAAGACTAAATAGAGCTGTTTCTCAGAAAAAAATGATGGGGAAAAGGGAAAAGACAAACACTTCCCTTCCAATCCAAATGAACTTGTTAAATGCAGAACTTGTTGGCCAGTCGCAGTAGCTCATGCATGTAATCCCAGCATTTTGGGAGGCTGAGATGGGTGGATCACAAAGGACAGGAAATTGAGACCATTCTGGCAAACATGATGAAACCCCTACTAAAATACAAAATACAAAAATACAAAAAACTAGCCAGGCATGGTGGTGCACACCTGGCGTCCCACCTGCTAAGGAGGCTGAGGCAGGGTAATTGCTTGAACTTGGGAGGTGGAGGTTGCAGTGAGCCAAAATCGCACCACTGCACTCTAGTCTGGCGACATAGCAAGACTCTGTCTCCAAAAAA
>NW_016108936.1:0-1149 GCF_001604975.1 Cebus imitator | reverse complement strand
GAGAGAGGAACTTGGCCGACATTCCGTCTTTTAACTCAAGTGCTACTATCCCCATGTCACAGATGAGAAAATAGGCTCATAGAAGATAAGCAACTTGCCCAAGATCACACATCTAGTCCAGTGGCCAAGGCAGTATTCTAGCCCTTCTGGCTACTTGCCCATGCCTTTTTGTGATCCCACATTGCCTCTAGGTGGGGCAGGGAGGCAGCGAGGCTGAATGAGGAGTGGCTTATAATTAGAAAAAGATGCTGGAAGGAAAAGCAGCCTAGTACTTACTCTTCTACCTTCCGCCTTTGAGCTTGAAAGTATTCCCAGCTTCAAATTTCCTAACAACTTCCCTCCACCCCATGCCGTTCCCCAGCTTGTCCCCAGCACCAGACCATTCTTTTTAACTCCTTCTGGTCCTAAAGAACTCAACCAAAAATCACCTCTGGAAAGGATCCGACCTCATCTTACAGTAACATAATTTGTTATTTACACTCTTTCCTACTAATCTGTAAACTGCTTAGGAGTAGGCACTATCCTATTCGTCAGTGCAGGTACTCGATAAAAAGGCACCTGGCGTGGTGGCTCATGCCTGTAATCCCAGCACTTTAGGAGACTGAGGTGGGCAGATCACAAGGTCAGGAGTTTGAGACCAGCCTGGCCAACATGGTAAAACCCCGTATCTACTAAAAATACAAAAATTAGCCGGATATGGCGGTGTGCACCTGTAATCCCAGTTACTCGGGAGACTGAGGCAGGAGAATCACTTGAACCTGAGAGGGGGAGGTTGCAGTGAGCCAAGATCTCACCACTGTACTCCAGCCTGTGCGGCAGGGCAAGACTTAGTCTCAAAACAAACAAAATTTTTTTTTTCAAAAATATTTATTGAATGTATGAGAGGGAGGGACAAGTGAAAAACCCCAACAGAGTCATTAATTCTTCAGGGTGAGAAAGAATATTAAGTATGACACATGAAAGTGTTTTTGTTTTGACTTTGTGAATTTTTCTTGTACAGTACTTAAAGGTTAACCCTTTAAAAGCAGTGAGTGAGCCGGGCGCGGTGGCTCAAGCCTGTAATCCCAGCACTTTGGGAGGCCGAGGTGGGTGGATCACGAGGTCAAGAGATCGAGACCATCCTGGTCAACATGGTGAAACCCCGTCTCT
>NW_016108935.1:4725-7364 GCF_001604975.1 Cebus imitator | reverse complement strand
TTTTTTTTTTTTTTTTTTTAATTTGAGACAGGGCCTCCTTCTGTCACCCAGGCTGGAGTACAATGGTGCATTCTCAGTTCACTGGAACTTCTGCCTCCCACATTCAAGCGATTTCCCCACCTCAGCCTCCTGAGTAGCTGGGATTGCAGGCACCCACCACCATTTTTTGTATTTTTAGTAGAGGCAGGGTTTTGCCATGTTGCTCAGGCTGGTCTCGAACTTCTGTTCTCAAGTGATCTGCTCGCCTCAGCCTTCCACAGTGCTGGGATTATAGGCATGAGCCACCGCACCGGCAGTTATATCATCTTTCCATCTAGACTATGGATTCTTCTTTGCAGCTCCTTCAATAATATTTGAGGAGTATTTCAATTAGAGAATACAAGGTCATACCATACTCTGAGGCACTTTAATAATTATCATTAGATTGCTCTGCATATTATCTGCTTCATGTCTGGGCAGTGCCTGCATCTATGCTGCTCATCTCTGTGTCTCCTAGGCCTGGCCCAGACCCAGCATGGAGTAGACATTCTATATATTTGGTGAATGAATGGGTTGAGGGTATTGGTAATAGGAATTCAGAGAAGAAAGAAATTGAAGGGGGCGGGAAGCAGTTGAGGGCAGCAGGAGAGTTCTAGAGAAATATAGAAACAGCAAAACCTGGCGAGGCACAGTGGTTCACGCCTATAATCCCAGCACTTTGGGAGGCCAAGGCAGGTGAAGTGGTTGAGCTCAGGAGTTGGAGATCAGCCTGGGCAACATGACGAAACCCTGTCTCTACAAAAATATGAAAAATTAGCTGAGTGTGGTGGTGCGCACCTATAGTCCCAGCTACTCAGGAGGCTGAGATGGGAGAATTGCTTGAGCCCACAAGGTGGAGGTTGCAGTGAGCCAAGATCGTGCCACTACACTCCAGACTGGGTGACAGAGCAAGACTCTGTCTCCAGGAAAAAAAAAAGAAAGAAAGAAATTCAGCCGGGCGCGGTGGCTCATGCCTGGCTAACCTTTTAATTTTTTGGAGAGAAAGGCTCTCTTCCTATGTTGGTCAGGCTGGTCTTGAACTCCCGACCTCAGGTAATCCGCCCACCTTGGCCTCCAAAGTGCTTGGATTACAGGCGTGAGCCACCATGCCCAGCTGGAGCAGTGCTTCTTGAAGGTGAATATGAACATGCATCACCTGGGATCTTGTTAAAATGCGGATTCTGATTTCCTAGTTCTTGAGTGGAGTCTAAGATACTAACAGGCTTTCAGGAAACAATCGTACTCAGTCTGAAAATTACCCTTTTGGGCAGTAAGCTGTGAAGAGGCTTGTCTTTTACTTGAAGATGGATTGTAGGCACATGTAAGTTTCAGCCCCTAGGAGGAAGAAACAGAAGACAAAAAGAGTACAAGGCAGCAATTTCCTTTTAAGCAAGAGGAATGGGAGGGATGTGCCCAAATCACTCCCATTCACATTTCACCGGTGAAAACAATTATGTGACCATGCCTAGCTGCATGCAAGTCTGCGAAATACAGTCTCTAACCTGTCACAGGTATACAGGTCCTAACCCTATTACAATGTAAGAAGGAGGGAATGGACTTTTATAGAAAACCAGGAGTCTCTGCCATGCAAATGGTGGCTTCTTTTGTCAATAATCTTCAAGCTTAGAAAGTTTTCCTAAAACAAGTGATAAAACTCCTAGTGGTTTACTTTCTCAACTATAAAATGAAAATAATGATATATTTCCCTGGACCCTCCTAGAGTTGTAAGGTATAAAATAGCTAGTTGAAAGCATATGTGTCAAGAATAATTATCAGATAGAGCTAACCCACAACAGAACAAATAGTGGATGCACTCATGTGTTTATATATCTATATATGAGTAGGCTACGTTCAAGTTCAATTCCCAAAGTTTTCATTATTAAAGCCAAAACAGAAATACATGATTTGCAATCCTTACTCTCAAATGTTTCTTTTAGAAACAAAAATCTCTACAACTGGACATGAATAAACTCTTCTGGCCTTATCATTAATATTTCTTAACCTATGTTACCTCAAATTCAATGATGCTTGGCCAGGCACAGTGGCTCACATCTGTAATCCCAGCATTTTGGGAGTCCAAAGTAGAAGGATCACTTGAGGCCAGGGGTTCAAGACCTGCCTGGGCAACATAGCGAGTCCTTGTCTCTACTAAAAAAAAAAATAGCCAAGTGTTGTGGTGCACGGTTGTAGTCCCAGCTACTCTGGAGGCTATAGTGGGAGGATCGCTTGAGCTAGGAGGTCGAGGCTACAGATAGCTCTGACTGTACCACTACATTCCAGCCTGGGCAACAGAGCAAGATCCTGTCTCAGGAAAAAAAAAAAAAAAAAACGATGCTTGAAGATACTTTGCTTTCTTACCTTCCATTGTTTTCCCCACTCTACTACCTTGGAATGTTCTTCCTAATTCCTCTCTACTTATTTCTCACCTCCATGAAACAAACTGTGAAGTTCTCCCTGCTTATTTAAGCAATTGCTTTTCGCATCACTCAACATTTTATTACTATCTTTAAATATGTACTGTCTTTTAACATTTAATATTTACTATAGTTGACATTAAACATTAAATATTTACTGTCTTTTTATGTGTATAGAGCAGTTATGTTATCTTTTTTTTTTTTTTT
>NW_016108935.1:1988-3200 GCF_001604975.1 Cebus imitator | reverse complement strand
TCTGCTAGATTGTTGCAGATGATCTCTCATTCCAAAGCAAAGCCCTAACCTGGGTCAAAAAGCCTTACATAGAGCTCCCCATGAGTTAAGGCAGAAGGGCCCCTGTAATGTTATCTACTTTAAAAGAAAATTAGTGAAGTAATACCCATACAACGTTTAAAATTCAAACAATAACAGGAAAACATTTGAATAAAAACAAAACCCTCCTATCTCATCCCACGTACAATCTCACTTCTCACAGGCAACTGACTTAACTCTTTCCGAGTTTAGGTCTCCTAGTGGTCACCCCTGTAATTCTAGATAATTTGCTAATATGCAATACCTGTTGAACCTCACTGTAAACTATGAGGTTATAGGTCAGTTTTGCTATATTTCCCCTCCCCTTCTGCCTCCCTCCTCTCCATTTTATTTTATTTTATTTTATTTTTTGGTTAGAGACAGGGTCTCACTCTGTCACCCAGGCTGGAGTGCAGTTGCCAGAGCATGGATCACTGCAGCCTAGAACTCCTGGACTTAAGTGATCCTCCTGCCTCAGCCTCCCAAGTAGCTGGGACCTCAGGCATGAGCCATCATGCCCAGCTAATTTTTTTATTTTCATTTTTTGTAGAGAAGGAGTCTTACTATGTTGTCCAGGCTAGTCTTGAATTCCTGATTCAAATGATCTGCCTGAACCTCCCAAACTGCTAGTATTACAGGTGTGAGCTCATGCCTGGCTCTCAATTTTTTTTTTTTTTTTTTTTTGAGATGGAGTCATTCCATCACCCAAGCTGGAGTGCAGTGTCATGATCTTGGCTCACTGCAACCTCCATCAACCAAGTCCAAGCAATTCTCCCATCTCAGTCTCCCGAGTAGCTGGGACCGCAGGAGCATGCCACCATGCCCAGCTAATTTTTGCACTTTTTTTTAAGTAGAGACAGGGTTTCACCATGTTAGTCAGGCTGATCTCAAACTCCCGACCTCAGGTGATCCACCTGCCTTGGCCTCCCACAGTGCTGGGATTACAGGCGTGAGCCACTGTGCCTGGCCCCCAATTTTTTTGTTGTTGTTTCTTTTTCCTTTTTCTCATTTATTATTTTTCTTTTACTGCTCCTGACTGAGGAGGCACATCAACCCACCCCAATTTTTAATAATTAGGTTTTAGTTAGTTATTTTATTTGTTACATTTACTTTTTTCTTTTTCTCCTTTCTTTTTTTTTTTTTTTTTTTTTTTTT
>NW_016108935.1:0-1033 GCF_001604975.1 Cebus imitator | reverse complement strand
TTTTTTGAGATGGAGTCTCACTCTGTTGCCAGGCTGGAGTGCAGTGGCGCAATCTTGGCTCATTGCAACCTCTGCCTCCCAGGTTCAAGGAATTATCTGCCTCATCCTCCTGAGTAGCTGGGACTTCAGGCATGTGCCACTACGCCCTGCTAAATTTTTGTAGTTCTAGTGGAGATGGGGTTTCACTGTATTAGCCAGGATGGTTGATCTCCTGACCTCGTGATCCGCCTGCCGTGGCCTCCCAAAGTGCTGGGATTACAGGTGTGAGCCACCACCTCCAGCATTTTTTTTTTTTTTGAAACAAGTTCTCACTGTGTCACCCACACTGAAGTGCAGTGGTACAATTCTCTGCTCACTGCAGCCTCAACCTCCCAGACTCAGATGATCCCCCCACTTCAGACTCGCAAGTAGTTGGGACTACAGGTACGCACCACCATGCCCGGCTAACTTTTTGCATTTTTTGTAGAGACAGGGTTTTACCATGTTGCCCAGGCTGGTCTTGAACTCCTGGGCTCAAGCAATCTGCCCGTCTTGGCCTCCTAAAGTGCTGGGATTATAGGCGTGAGCCACCTGCCTGGCCTGTTGAAGGCTCTATATATATCCTTCATTTGTCTTACCTGGTCTCTCATATTCTTTATCTCTGTGTTAAATTATGTTTGAATTCTCAGTACTCTCTTTCAAATTGTTAATTCTGTCTCTGTCCAGTCAACCAGTTTTCTCAGGTATTGTTTTATATTTTAATAATTATGTTTTACAATTCCAAGGTTGCTTATTGGTTCTTTTTTATAATTTTTCTGTCTTGACTTGTGTAATATTTTTGTTTTCTTTTCATAATTTAGTGGCCTTTTTGAAGAGAATATGATCCCTTCAAATTAATTTTTGTCATTACTGTTTTTTAACTTATTTTGAAGTAATTTCAAAATTACAGTAAATTTGCAAGAGTGATAAAAGGGACTCTTCTTTTTTTTTTTTTTTTTTTTTTTTTAAAAGGAGTTTTTTTTTTTTTTTTTTTTTTTTTTTTTTTTTTTTTTTT
>NW_016108934.1:6081-7376 GCF_001604975.1 Cebus imitator | reverse complement strand
AAAAAAAAAAAAAAAAGTCAGGGTCTTCCTTGTCTCTGGCTCCCTTCTTTCTCCCCGACTTTTGAATAGCCTTAGCTTGCTGGCATCTTTTCCCCTTGCAGAAATCCCTTAGGGAACAAGAAGAAACAGAAGAATCAAGTGAGCATTTGCCATCTGCTGAGTCAGTGGATGTGCTCTGCCTCCCTACCCTGGGGAAGAAATCTGTGCCAAAACCAGACCATGTGGAGACCAGGTTGTAGACATAGGACATCATTTATTCAGTCAGTCATTTAGCAAATATTGGACACTTACTGCATACCAGGTACCATTTTAAGGAGGCACAACAGTCAACAAAACGAAAAACTCCCCATCCTTTAGGAGCTGATGCTCTATCTGGGGGAGAGACAATAAGCAAAGAAGAAAATGATGATCTGGTCCTTCTCATGGCCCAGAGGGAGCTTCAGCAGGGGACGGGGTGTGCTCCTGGAGGAGGTCATGAGTTCAGACTGGGTGGCCAGAACAGACATCAGCTGATGCGGAGTCTTTTATGAAAGACTTGAAGAGGCAGTCAGGGGTGGGGTGGTGGCTCACACCTGTAATCCCCGCACTTTGGGAGGCTGAGGTAGGCAGATCATCTGAGGTCAGGAGTTTGAGACCAGCATGGCCAACATGGTGAAACCCCGTCTTTACTAAAAATACATTAGCCGGGCATGGTGGTACACGCCTGCAATCCCAGCTGCTCGGGAGGCTGAGGCAGGAGAATTGCTTGAATCTGGGAGGCAGAGGCTGCAGTGAGCCGAGATCACGTCACTGCACTCCAGCTTGGGTGACAGATAAAACTCCATCTCAAAAAAAAAAAAGAAAGACTTGAAGGAAATGAGGGGGTGAATCTGGGGACAGGGGATGAGACCAGAGGTCCTACAGATGGATTGAGGGGTCTTTGGCTTGGACTCTGACCTGGGAGGGTTTGGGGCATGAACTTGTCAGAGGGTGTTTGAACCAGAGTGACTCCATCTTGAATAGGGATGGGGTAATATAAGGCTGAGACCTGCTGGGCTGCATTCTTAGTAAATCAGGCATTTTAAGTCACAGGATGAGATAGGTCGGCCCAAGCTACAGGTCATAAAGACCTTGCTGATAAAATAGTTTGCAGTAAAGAAACCGGCTATTCTTAGTAGAGATGGGGTTTCACCATGTTGGCCAGGCTGGTCTTGAACTCTTAACCTGATGATCCACCCACCTCGGCCTCCCAAAGTGCTGGGATTACAGGCGTGAGCTGTCATGCCCGGCCTGTTACTTTACTTTCTTTTTTTTTT
>NW_016108934.1:0-966 GCF_001604975.1 Cebus imitator | reverse complement strand
GCCTTGGCCTCCAAAGTGCTTGGATTACAGGTGTGAGCCACCACACCCGGCCTCATGGAGCTCTTTATATGCAAATAGAATGTTTTCCATCAAGGCTGGGTGTGGTGGCTCACACCTTAATCCCAGCACTTTGCCAAGGTAGGCAGATCGCTTGAGTCCAGTAGTTCAAGACCAGCCTGGGAACATGGTGAAACCTTGTCTCTGCCCAAAATACAAAAGTTAGCCAGGCATGGTGGCGTGCACCAGCTTCTTCGGAGGCTGAGGTGGGAAGATCGCATTAGCCGGGGAAGAAGGGGTTGCAGTAAGCCCAGATCGTACCACTGTACTCCAGCCTGGGGGAACAGAGCAAGACCCTGCCTCACAGAAAAAAAAAAGAAAAAAAAAAAAAAAAAAAAGGATATTTTAAAATATAACTTTGATTAGGTAATATATTCACGTTTCAAAACTAAAATGAAGTATCTATGGGTACCAAGAAGAAAATCTCCCCGCTGCCTTTGTCCGCCGTCTGCCATCTGCCCGAAGCTCCTCTGCTTCACATGGGGAAGCATTTTTACTCGTTACCCATGAATTCTTCCAGTGTTTTCAACACATAAATACAAGTAAATACAAATATATATTATTTCCTCACTTTTAAACCTCAAGTTGGCGTCTCACTTAGCAGTCTCTCCTGGGGACCCGCCTATCTCTCCCTACCACACAGCAGTCCACGGAGTTGGGGGGGTGTGGCGCTCGCAGTGCAAGACCCTAACCATCCTCCTGGATACAGCAGTCCTTTATCGACGGCTATCTGGTCATTTCAGAGTATAGCATCTTTGTCTCAGTTGTTGATTCTTTTTTTTTTTTTTAAATAGGGATGGGGTTTCACCATCTTGGCCAGGCTGGTCTTGAACTCCTGACCTTGTGATCCGCCCGCCTCTCCCAAAGTGCTGGGATTACAGGCATCAGCCACCGCGCCCAGCCTGATTC
>NW_016108933.1:34471-35653 GCF_001604975.1 Cebus imitator | reverse complement strand
ACTTGGATTAACTATGTGATAAGCGTGCGTTTGGTGTGTCATTATGAGTTATCGTGTAGATAGAAGCTTACTAGAAGTGTAAAAGCATAGGCTTGGATTAAGGCTATGCCTAATTCTAGGGTGATCAGTAGAATAATAATGATGATGGTAATTGTGGAAGTGGAGAGAGAAATAGATAGAAGGGTTAATGTAGTATCTCCGAGTAGGTGTATTAGGTGACCTGCTGTGATGTTGGCTATTAATCGTATGGCTAGTGCTACTGGTTGAATAAAAAGGCTAATTGTTTCAATGATAATATAGGAATAAGTGGGATGGGTATTCCTTGGGGTAAGAAATGGGCAAGGGATGCTTTTGTTTTAAATCGAAGTCCTATGAGCACAGTTACTGCTCATTGAGGAATTGCTATACCTAAATTTATTGATAGTTCAGTGGTTGGTGTAAATGCATAGGATGTAAGCCCAAGAAGATTATTTAGAGCAATGAAAGTAATTAGGGCTAGAAGTATAAGAGATCAAGTTCGTCCTTTAATGATGTGGACTGCTATTATTTGTTTTAGTGTAAGTTGAATTAATCATTGTTGAAGAGAGGAAAGTTGGTTGTTGATTAGGTTGTTAGAGGTATAATCAGTGTAGTAGGAAATAAAATAATTAATATTACTAGGGGGACTCCTAAGATTATGGGAATACTGAAAGAGGTAAATAGATTTTGGTTCATTTTAGTTCTCAAGTTGTTCTATGTTTTTGTGTTTTAGTTAATTTTGATGATGGGATGATATGGAAAATAAAATTCAGTATTTTTAGTTGAATAATATAAAAGAGGGTTACAACTATACACAGGATCACCATTGGCCATGGTGAAATATCTAGTTGAGGCATTCACTGTAGAGAGAGGGGTTCTCTCAATCTTTAACTTGAAAGGTTAATGCTAGGTAGCTTTACAGTGATACGATATATAAGTATGAGGCTCATACTTCGAAATCTTGTCAATAAATGAATTCTAGGACAATAGGTATAAAGCTGTGGTTTGATCTGCAAATTTCTTAGCATTGTCCATAAAACAGTCCTGGTCGGCCGGGCACGGTGGCTCAAGCCTGTAATCCCAGCACTTTGGGAGGCTGAGGCGGGTGGATCACGAGGTCAAGAGATCGAGACCATCCTGGTCAACACGGTGAAACCCCGTCTC
>NW_016108933.1:30503-32729 GCF_001604975.1 Cebus imitator | reverse complement strand
AATAATTGTTGTAATAAAATTAATAGCCCCTAGAATAGAAGAAATACCTGCTAGGTGAAGTGAAAAGATAGTTAAGTCTACAGAGGCTCCTGGGTGTGACACATTCCCTACTAAGGGCGGGTAGACTGTTCAGCCAGTTCCGGCGCCGGCTTCTAGAGTTGAGGATGTGAGTAGAAGAAGAAGTGATGGAGGTAGAAGTCAGAAGCTTATATTATTTATTGGAGGGAACGCCATATCGGGAGCACCAATTATTAGAGGAATAAGTCAATTTCCAAAACCCCCAATTACAATCGGTATTACTGTAAAGAAAATTATAATGAATGCATGAGAGGTAACAATAACATTATAAACATGGTCATCTTCTATAAGACTTCCTAGTTGGCCTAATTCTGCTAGAATTAGGAGGCTTAGGGCTGTCCCTACTGCCCCGGCTCATGCGCCAAATAGTAAATATAGTGCTCCGATATCTTTATGGTTGGTTGAAAATAGCGATTTATGAACATAGGTAGGAAAAGGTAAAATGGCTGAGTAAGCATTAGACTGTAAATCTAAAGACAGAGGAATAGCCCTCTTTTTACCAGCTCTGAGGTGATTTATCATATTGAATTACAAATTCAAAGAAGCAGCTTCAACGCTGCAGGGGCTTCTCCCACCTTTTTTCCCCCTTACGGAGGGAGAAGTAGATTCAAGCCAGTTGATTAGGTTATTTAGCTGTTAACTAAATTTTTGTGGGTTAAAGTCCCATCAATCTAGGGAGGGCTTAGCTTAATTAAAGTAATTGATTTGCGTTCAGTTGATGCAAAATAAAGTTTGCAGTCCTTAGAGTGGTGCAGAAATTAAGTAAAATTTACTTACTAAGGGCTCTTGATCTTATTAACCTAAATTTCTAGATTATTAGTATTAATGGTGTTACAGGTAGGTGGAAGAAATCATAAGTGTGAGTAGAAGAGGTGCTGGCTTTATATGTTTCAGTTGTCAATTAATTTTTGTATTATTGGATGTGGGAAATATTGTTATTGAAATGGAGTATGTTAGGTGTATATAAAAATATAGGTTTATTAGTGTTAATATAGCTATAGTAAGAGGAAAAATGAGATTGTCAGTTTTTGTAAGTTCTTGTATAATAGCTCATTTAGGGGAAAAGCCTGTTAGTGGGGGTAGGCCTCCTAAAGATATATTATTATTGGAATTATAGGCATTGTTCATGTGAGTTTATTTCAGGTGTGTGATAGTGATAGAGTTGTTATGTTTGAATTTAGATAAAAAATTGTGAATATAGAGATTGTTAAGAAGATATAGATGAATAGGCTTAGAATGGTGATATTTGGGTGGTAGAATAGTACTGCTATTATTCATCCTATGTGGGTGATTGAGGAGTAAGCTAGGATTTTGCATAGTTGTGTTTGGTTAAGTCCTCCTCAGCTGCCAATTATAATTGATAAAATTGAGACTGTGAAAATAACATTTAATTGACTGATGGGAAAATTTGAAGAATAATTGATACAGAGGCTAGTTTTTGTCGTGAGAATGAGTATGGTGGGAGCTAGGGGGATGCCTTGGGTTACTTCTGGGAGTCAGAAGTGAAGGGGGGCTATTCCTATTTTATTGCTAGGGCAATTAATATTATTGTAGATAGAATTTGATTAAGGGATAGGTTAATTGTTCATTGTCCGGAAATTAGATTGTTGAGGATAATGGCTACTAAGAGGATTATAGATGCGGTTGCTTGTATTAAAAAATATTTAGTGGATGCTTCTTTGGAGCGAGGGTTTGTGTTTTTAGCTAGTATTGGTACGATGGCTAATATATTTAATTCTAAGCCTATTCAGAATTAGGAATCAGTGTGAGCTTAAAATTGTAATTATGGTCCCTATTAGAATAGTAAGGGAAATAATGAGGTGGGCTAGAGGATTAATGTTAGCGTGGGAAGGGTTGAACCAACATTTCGGGGTATGGGCCCGATAGCTTATTTAGCTGACCTTACTACTTAGAATATGGCGTAATAGGTATCACGGAGAGTTTTGAGTTCTCAGGTATGGGTTCAATTCCTATAATTCTAGAAATAAGAGGATTTAAACTTCTACGATTTACGCTATCAAAGTAATTATTTTGTCAGACATCTTTCTTATGTTTGGGGTGGAATACCGGATATTAGAATGGGCATTGAAATATATCATATACATAGTGCTAGTGTGAGTGGTAAAAAATTTTTTTCATAGGATGTGT
>NW_016108933.1:25963-28288 GCF_001604975.1 Cebus imitator | reverse complement strand
ATAGACGGGTGTGCTCTTTTAGCTATCCTTGGGTAGCTCGCTTGGTTTTGGGGGGCATTGTTGAAGTTCTCTATATAAAGTTATTTCTAGTTAATTCATTATGCAGAAGGTAAAAGGGTTTACCACTAAGTAGAAGTATTTAGCATGGGAGTGCATAATACTTATATATTACTTTATTATTCTACATATATAAAATAAAAAAATACTTTTTTTTTTTTTCTGAAAGAAGAGGCTTTATTGGCGGTGCGGGGAGTGGGGCAGCCGCGGCCGTAACCCTGGCCCTCTTACAGTCAAGGGAGTGGGTAGTTCAGTTTACAACTAGGCGGAGAAGGGCTAGACAGTTTCACTGGCCGAGTTGTGGGTGGTGGTCAGTTTCCCAATGGGGGACTCTAAGTTTTATAGACGGGGCTGGTCAATTTCACAAAGTCAAGTTCAACGATGGGGTGGTCGACTTCATCTTCCCCAATGCAGAGGGCAGACCCTTCTCCAGGCCTTCTGCTAGACGCTCGCGGCCCTGGTCCTCTGACGCATACGTTACTTCCGGCCGGGGGGTCCCAGCCTGCTCAAACCTCAAGGTTTGCGCTCCTCCTGCTCCAGGCCGTTCTCCGAGGCCTTTCTGCGGGGGGGCCAGATCACCGCCAACTTTCGGTCGCCCCTGCTCGCGGTGAGACACGGCGTAGGCTCCTTGAACTCCACGGTACCAAAGACACTGCGCCGCTGGCGCTGCAGCTCCTGCTCGCGCTCGCGCACCGCGCGCACCTTGTGCTCTAGCAGTGACTGAGCGAAAGGCGGCGGGGCGCGGGCCAGCACTGGGCACCGGCCCTGCACGGCCGAGCGCGCCGGGTCCCCGGGCTCTGGCAGCCCCTGCGGGCCCGCGCCGTCCCCCGCCCCCCGGCCCCGGCCCCGCCGAAGAGCCACTGCCCGCGGCGGCCTCGAAGAATCGCTTGCGTTCGCCCAGCGGCTGCAGCGACGACTGGGCGCGCGGCTCCGCGGCCGCGGGNGGGAAGGGTTGAACCAACATTTCGGGGTATGGGCCCGATAGCTTATTTAGCTGACCTTACTACTTAGAATATGGCGTAATAGGTATCACGGAGAGTTTTGAGTTCTCAGGTATGGGTTCAATTCCTATAATTCTAGAAATAAGAGGATTTAAACTTCTACGATTTACGCTATCAAAGTAATTATTTTGTCAGACATCTTTCTTATGTTTGGGGTGGAATACCGGATATTAGAATGGGCATTGAAATATATCATATACATAGTGCTAGTGTGAGTGGTAAAAAATTTTTTTCATAGGATGTGTGTTAGTTGATCATAGGGAAATTGGGGATATGCAGTTTGGATTAAAATAGGGTAGTTTACCCTATTAAAATAGAAATAGGGTAGTTAATAGAAGAGTTTTGGTTATAAAATTAATTGTATAAAGTTCTGGTGTAGTTATATTGTACGGTGCTTCTATGAAGATAGTAGTAGTTAGGGAATTTATTATAATGATGTTTATATACTCTGCTATGAAGAATAGAGCGAATGAGCCTACAGCATATCCAATATTAAAACCTGAAACTAGTTCTGATTCACCTTCTGTTAGGTCAAAGGGAGCTTGGTTAGTTTCTGCTAATGTGGAAATAAATCATATTATAGCTAGGGGCCATGATGGTAGAAGAAGTCAAGAGTGTTCTTGTGTTATAATGAATGAATATAAGTTAAATGAACCACTTATTAGTAGGGTTGATAGTAGGATAATGGCTAGGGTGACTTCATATGAGATTGTCTGAGCTACAGCTCGTAGTGCACAGATTAATGTGTACTTTGAGTTGGATGCTCATCCAGATCATAAGATTGAATAAACAGCTAGACTTGATGTTGCTAGTACAAATAGGAGGCCTAGGTTGAAGTTGATTAGGGGGAATGGTATGGGGAGGGGGGGTTCATAGGAGGAGGGTGATAGAGTGGGGTAGCGTTGGGGCAGTTACGTATAGGGTTGTGGTGGATGTGGTGGGCAGTAGTGGTTCTTTTGTAAAAAGTTTTATTGGATCAGCAATTGGTTGGAGTGTTCCATAGGGACCCACAATGTTGGGGCCTTTGCGGAATTGCATATGGCCCAGGATTTTTTGTTCTATGAGTGTTAAGAATGCTATAGCAATTAGGGCAGGGATAACTAGCAGGAGTAAATTAACTATAAACATGTTGTTAAGAAGAGGAGTTGAACCTCTGATCATAAAGTTTTAAGTTTTATGCAATTACTGGGCTCTGCCATCTTAACGAGCCCTGTTCTTGGGTAAGAATAGTAGTTTATAAGATTGAGATAATAGTCATCTGATTTAT
>NW_016108933.1:17511-23086 GCF_001604975.1 Cebus imitator | reverse complement strand
CCCTCCCCATGGCTTCTTGCTGACTCCATACACATTCTCTGTTGAGGATGTTGAGGGCTTGACAGGCCCCGGCTCAGCCCTCAGCGGTTGGGAAGGTTCCCTGCAGTGCCCATGCTCTAGCAGGGAGAGCTGGGCAGAAGCAGCAAAGGGCCCAGCTGATGGGACTCCAGTTCCCTCCATCTCCCACGCTCACTCTCGCAGATTCTTGTGTCTTTAAGTAGCTGGCATGTTACATCTCCATTTAAGGTTTCCTTTGAACAAAAGGTCTGTGGCTAAAAAAATTTTTTTTAAAAAATATATATGTCATATATCCTTTTATGGATATAATAACCGTATGTTATATATATGATTATATATATAAATATAAATATATATACCTAACTGGATACAGTCACCGCATCCCCAAGGCACCTCCAAAGATGATGGGCTGTGGGGACTCAGAGTTGGAGTCGGTGGACGGGGAAGAAGCCGCGGCGGTCCCAGGGCCACTCCCGGAGCCCCGAGTCCTGGAACCCCGAGCCCCAGTGCCCGAGCCCGGCCTGGACTTGAGCCTGAGTCCGCGGCTTGACAACCCCGAGCCGCGGCATGTCAGCCGTGGGCGGCGGAAGGGGCGGGCGGCGGCTGCAGGTCCGTTCCGCCTGGCACCACCTTCCCTGGTGCGGTCCGAGCCGCAGCCCGCGGCGCCGCAGGAGCTGGAGATGCCCGCGCTTCAGAGCAGCCTGGCCTTGGGCCTGGAGCTGAGAGCCGCAGCCGGGAGCCACTTTGATGCCGCGAAAGCCGTGGAAGAACAGCTGAGAAAGTCGTTCCAGATCCGCTGCGGCCTGGAGGAGAGCGTGTCCGAGGGGCTGAACGTGCCGCGCTCCAAGAGGCTCATCTGAGACCCGGTGAGCCTGCAGGTGCTGGAGGAACAGGTTCTGAACGCCGCGCTCAGGGAGAAATTGGCTCTCCTGCAGCCGCAGGCTCGAGCCCTGCCCCCCAAAGGAGCCATCTGGGCTAGGGCCAGACATGACCATCTTGTGTGACCCAGAAACACTATTTTATGAATCTCCACACCTGACCCTGGACGGTCTGCCCCCTCTCCGGCTTCAACTCCGGCCCCACCCTTCAGAGGACACCTTCCTCATGCACCAGACACCGAGGCGATGGGAAGCGTAGACTCCCAACGATCCTTGGAGGGCTAGTTGGTATTTTTGTGTTAAACTATTCGTCAGAATAATTTTGCTAATAAATGGGACTCTTCTTGGAGACCTAAAATGGGGTTAAAATCTCTCTAGGGGGTGTGTCCACTTAGCCTCAGGTTGGAAGCTGCCTGGAAGTTGAGTCTGGAGGCTTTTTAGGAACTTGGTGGAGTCATGGCAAGTAGAAAACACTGTCCACCTTAGAGGTTTAGATACCCCTCAGTTCACAACCTGACCCACCTCTCCCTGACTTCAGCCACAGCTAATGCCTGTTTTATATCAGGCGATTGTTCTCTGTACCACTTATTCTGATCTTTGGAAATGCAGGGCCTAGCCTGTCACAATTCACGGATGCCTTCTCTGATAACCTGTCTCAAGGAGCTTGCAAGCCAGATGCTTGCACTAAGTTATTGAAATTATCTCCTTTTTACCTTTAAGGGCCTTGCCTATCCTGTTACTCCTGAGTAAAGTTTGAAGTTCCAGTAACACCTGACAAGCCCCTGAAGAGCTTCATGTTGTAAATTGCCTATAAATCTGATTCCACAGCACCAAAAAGGTGTCTGGTCTATCTATGAGCATTTGATCCAAAGCACTTTTTCCTACCTCCATTGACAAGTTAACCTTCTGGCCGGGTGCGGTGGCTTCCGCCTGTAATTCAAGCACTTTGGGAGGTTGAGGTGGGCAGATCACCTGACTTCAGGAGTTTGAGACCAACCTGGCCATCATGGTGAAACCCCACCTCTATTAAAAACAAAAAACAAACTTTTTTTTTTTTCAGTTTTAAAAATGGCTTTTATTTATATAAGTCATTGCACATTCCTGATACAGCGATTTCCTGAAAATTACAGTATTTTGTAAACATAAGATTTACAGTTGAACCATACACAAAGCCTATTTTTTTATTTCTTGACAGAATAAATTACTTTATTTATTTATTTTTTAAGCAAAAAAGGAAAAAAACTTGCCAAGCTTTATTTGGGCTGTAATGGTTACAGGTAATACTCAGATAACCTTGCGTTCCGCGCCTCTCATGCAGTCCCCTGAGCAGGCCCAGCTGTCCTTTGCCTTCAGTCTCACTTCTTGTCTTCCTCCTTCTTGTCCTGCTTGTCGTCCTTGGTGGCCTGGGAGGCCAGGGAGCCCATAGCATTTCGAATAGCTTCACTGTTGGGATCCACACCTGGGAGGTTTTCCAGAACACTCTGAAGGAACTCGGGGTCCTGCATCACATCGTAATCATCCTCCTCCTTGGCTGGCTCAGATGTGTCCATGGCTGAGCTGGCATCAATGTCTGCTGATTCTGCCTGGCCAAACTCTGCTCCCTGCAGAGACATCTGCATGGCATAGCAATCTGCTCTTCCTCAGTCATACTGCTTAGGTCAGGAAGCCCAGTGTGGCCAAACTCTTGCTGGCTGATGGTCATCTTCAGCAGGGCATCATCTGAGTCTTCAGTCCCAGTCGTAGCAATCCCGGCCTCAGCAGCAGAAGCTGCAGCTGCCCACCGGGCCTCCTCCTCCTGCCGCTGCCACTGCTCTTCCATAGATACACGAAAGGCCAAGGCCAGCTCAGGATTCGCACTGGGATCTACTCCAAATTCAAAGTCACTGGCACCAAGACCCAGCACGCCACCACCTTCACCAGCCAAAATTGGAGAACTGATGAGAGCATCAGCCAAGCTGGGCCCAGGTGGTACTGTCACCAGATGAGAACCAGTTCCATCTTTGCCATTCAACGTGTTTACAAAGGCTGTCAGCTTTTCTGTGTTCACCTCCTCTTCCCCAAAATTGATAATGTCAACATTTACTTTCTCTTTCTTGAGGCGTTTAGCCAGTTTCACCATATCCTTCTCATTGTNCAAGTTAACCTTCTGGCCGGGTGCGGTGGCTTCCGCCTGTAATTCAAGCACTTTGGGAGGTTGAGGTGGGCAGATCACCTGACTTCAGGAGTTTGAGACCAACCTGGCCATCATGGTGAAACCCCACCTCTATTAAAAACAAAAAACAAACATTTTTTTTTTTCAGTTTTAAAAATGGCTTTTATTTATATAAGTCATTGCACATTCCTGATACAGCGATTTCCTGAAAATTACAGTATTTTGTAAACATAAGATTTACAGTTGAACCATACACAAAGCCTATTTTTTTATTTCTTGACAGAATAAATTACTTTATTTATTTATTTTTTAAGCAAAAAAGGAAAAAAACTTGCCAAGCTTTATTTGGGCTGTAATGGTTACAGGTAATACTCAGATAACCTTGCGTTCCGCGCCTCTCATGCAGTCCCCTGAGCAGGCCCAGCTGTCCTTTGCCTTCAGTCTCACTTCTTGTCTTCCTCCTTCTTGTCCTGCTTGTCGTCCTTGGTGGCCTGGGAGGCCAGGGAGCCCATAGCATTTCGAATAGCTTCACTGTTGGGATCCACACCTGGGAGGTTTTCCAGAACACTCTGAAGGAACTCGGGGTCCTGCATCACATCGTAATCATCCTCCTCCTTGGCTGGCTCAGATGTGTCCATGGCTGAGCTGGCATCAATGTCTGCTGATTCTGCCTGGCCAAACTCTGCTCCCTGCAGAGACATCTGCATGGCATAGCAATCTGCTCTTCCTCAGTCATACTGCTTAGGTCAGGAAGCCCAGTGTGGCCAAACTCTTGCTGGCTGATGGTCATCTTCAGCAGGGCATCATCTGAGTCTTCAGTCCCAGTCGTAGCAATCCCGGCCTCAGCAGCAGAAGCTGCAGCTGCCCACCGGGCCTCCTCCTCCTGCCGCTGCCACTGCTCTTCCATAGATACACGAAAGGCCAAGGCCAGCTCAGGATTCGCACTGGGATCTACTCCAAATTCAAAGTCACTGGCACCAAGACCCAGCACGCCACCACCTTCACCAGCCAAAATTGGAGAACTGATGAGAGCATCAGCCAAGCTGGGCCCAGGCGGTACTGTCACCAGATGAGAACCAGTTCCATCTTTGCCATTCAACGTGTTTACAAAGGCTGTCAGCTTTTCTGTGTTCACCTCCTCTTCCCCAAAATTGATAATGTCAACATTTACTTTCTCTTTCTTGAGGCGTTTAGCCAGTTTCACCATATCCTTCTCATTGTCCTCCACCGGGCTTCCCACAAAGGCAGTGATGCACATCTTGTGATTCGTTCCCTGACGGTGCTTCAGAGCCAGATGGGCCACGTGGATGCCAGTGCAGAAGGTGATACTGCCCTTGGGCTGGACGGTGTGTAGCTTGGACAGGATACGGCCAGTGTCTGGGGTGAGTGTGGTCAGCACTTCACAGTCATTAGCCAGTGTGGTAAGGCCCATGCTGTTCTCCAGGTTGCTGCGGGTCTTTGAATGACAAACTATGTTGACAGCATCCTGCTGGGCCTGCAGCCGGGTGGGTAAGAAGTCCCCATTCCGCATATACTCACTGTTGTCCACAGTGAGTGGACATACTTACTAAGGTAAGTATGGATATAATAAAACATATGAGTATGTAAGTATGGATATAATAAAACATATGAGTATGTTTTTTATATATGGTATATTTTATATAATATATAAACAGAGAAACAATTACTGAGGCAGACCATCATTACCGAGGCAGTTCTAACTTACCTCTATAAACAAAACCGCAAGGAAGTTCACACAGCAGCTGGGCAGAGCGCACAGCAGCTCAGCAATGCCTCTGATGGCAGATTGTGACTAGGGTATCTCCTCGCTGGGCAGAGCATCTCTGAATAAAGGCAGCAGCACGTCAGGAACTTATAAATAAAGCCCCACCTTCCCAGGACAGAGCACCTGGGAGAAAAGGGCTGTTATGAGTTCTGCTGCAGCAGACTTAAACATACCAACTCAGCAGCTCTGAATGGAACAACGAAGCTCACAGCTCAGCACTTGACCTCCTATAAGAGACACACTGTCTCTTCTAGGAGCTCCCCGACCACATATATCCAAAGAGACACCTCATAAAAGAGAACTCAGGACAACATCTAGCGGATACTCTTCTGGGACAAGGATAGCAGAAGAAGAAACCAGCGGCAACCCTTGTTGTTCTGCAGCCCTTGTGGGTGATACCCAGGCGAGCGGGGTCTAGAGAGGACCTCCAGTGGTCCTGCAGCAGAGGGGCCTGTTAGCAGGAAAACTAAGAAACAGAAAGAAATAGCTTCAACATCAACAAAAAGGATGTCCACTCAGAGACCCCATCCAAAAATCACCAACTACAAAGACCACAGATAGATAAAACCACTAAGATGGGAAGAAACCAGTGCAAAAAGGATGAAAACACCCAAAGCCAGAACTCCTCTCCTCCTCCGAGTGATCACAACTCCTCACCAGCAAGGGAACAATGCTGGATGGAGAATGAGTCTAATGAATTGATAGAAACAGGCTTCAGAAAGTGGGTAATAACAAACTTCT
>NW_016108933.1:14217-15682 GCF_001604975.1 Cebus imitator | reverse complement strand
AACAGCCCCAAGGCACATTCATCAGATTCACCAGTGTTGAAATTCAGGAAAAAATGCTAAGGCCAGCCAGAGAGAAAGGTTGGGTTACTGACAAAGGGAAGCCCATCAGACTGACAGCAGATCTCTCCACAGAAACTCTACAAGCCAGAAGAGAGTGGGGGCCAATATTTAACAAACTTAAAAAAAATAACTTTCAGCCTAGAATTTCATATCCAGCCAAACTACGCTTTATAAGTGAAGGATAAATAAAATCCTTTACAAACAAGCCAATTGCTGAGAGATTTTGCCACCACCAGGCCTGCCTTACAAGAGCTCCTGAAAGAAGCACTAAACATAGACAGGAACAACAAGTACTAGCCACTCCAAAAATGTACGAAATGGTAAAGAGCATTGACACAGTGAAGAAACAACATCAACTAATGGGCAAAACAACCAGCTAGCATCAAAAAGGTAGGCTCAAATTCACACATAACAATATTAACCTTAAATGTAAATGGGCTACATGACCCGATCAAAAGACACAGACTGGCAAATTGAATACAAAGTCAAAACCCATCGGTGTGCTGTATCCAGGAAACCCATCTCACATGCAAGGATACACATAGGCTCAAAATAAAGGGATGGAGGAAGATTTACCAAGCAAATGGAAGACAAATAAAAGCAGGGGTTGCAATCCTAGTCTCTGATACATAGTTAAATAGACTTTAAATCAACAAAGATTAAAAGAGACAAAGAAGGGCATTATATAATGGCAAAAGGATCAATGCAACAAGAAGAGTTAAAGATCCTAAATATGTGTACACCCAATACAGGAGCACCCAAATACACAAAGCCAGTTCTTAACAACCTACAAATAGACTTAGACTCCCACATGATAATAGTGGGAGACTTTAACACTCCACTGTCAATATTAGACAGATCAATGAGACAGAAAATTAATAAGGATATTCAGGACTTGAACTCAGATCTGGACCAAAAAAATTTAATAGACAGCTACAGAATTCTCCACGCCAAATCCACAGAATATATATTCTTCTCAGCACCACATCACACCTACTCTAAACTTGACCACATAATTGGAAGTAAATCACTCCGTAGCAAATGCAAAAGAATGGAAGTCATAACAAACAGACTCTCAGACCACAGTACAATCAAATTAGAACTCAAGATTAAGAAACCAACTCAGAACCATACCACTTCATGGAAACTGAACAACCGGCTCTTGAATGTTGACTGGATAAACAATGAAATGAAGGCAGAAATAAAGATGTTCTTAGAAACCAATGAGAATGAAGACACAATGTATCAGAATCTGTGGGACACATTTAAAGCAGTGTCTAGAGGAAAATTTATAGCAATAAATGCCCACATGAGAAGCAAGGAAAGATCTAAAATTGACACCCTATCATCAAAAGTGAAAGAGATAGAGGAGCAAGATCAAAAAAATCCAAAAGCTAGAAGACAA
>NW_016108933.1:5802-13204 GCF_001604975.1 Cebus imitator | reverse complement strand
ATGCAAAATCAATGTGCAAAAATCACAAGCATTCCTACACACCAATAACAGACTTAAAGAGAGCCACATCAAGAATGAATTGCCATTCACAATTGCTACAAAGAGAATAAACCACTTAGGAATACAACTAACAAAGGATGTAAAGAAACTTTTCAAGGAGAACTTCAAACCACTGCTCAAGGAAATCAGAGAGGACAAAAACAGATAGAAAAACATTCCATGCTCATGGTTAGGAAGAATCAATAATGTGAAAATGGCCATACTGCCCAAAGTAATTTATAGATTCAATGCTATCCCCATCAAGCTACCTATGACGCTCTTCACAGAACTGGAAAGAAAAAGAAAACACCTTAAATGGCATATGGTACAAAAAGAGAGCCAACATAGCCAAGTCAATTCTAAGCAAAAAGAACAAAGCTGGAGGCATCATGCTACCTCACTTCAAACTATACTACAAGGCTACAGTAATCAAAACAGCATGGTACTGGTACCAACACAGAGATATAGACCAGTGAAACAGAACAGAGTCCTCAGAGGCAATGCCACACATCTACAACCATCTGATCTTTGACAAACCTGACAAAAACAAGCAACGGGAAAAGGATTCCCTGTTTAATAAATGGAGTTGGGGAAACTGGCTAGCCATGTGCAGAAAGCAGAAACTGAACGTTTCCTGACACCTTACACTAAAATTAACTCTAGATGGATTAAAGCCTTAAACATAAGACCTAACAGCATAAAAACTCTAGAAGAGAACCTAGGCAATACCATTCAGGACATAGGCATAGGCAAGGACTTCATGACTAAAATACCAAAAGCATTGGCACAAAAGCCAAAATCGACCAATGGGATCTAATTAAACTTGAGAGCTTCTGCACAGCAAAAGAAACAATCGTTAGTCTGAACTGGCAACCAACAGAATGGGAAAAAATTTTTGCAATCTACCCATCTGACAAAGGGCTAATATCCAGAATCTACGAAGAATGAACACATATTTACAGGAAAAAAAAAAAAGAAAGAAAACCAACATTCAAAAGTGGGCAAAGGACATGAACAGATACTTTTCAAAAGAAGACATACATGAGGCCAACAAACATATGAAAAAATGCTCATCATCACTGGTCACTAGAGAAATGCAAATCAAAACTACATTGAGATACCATCTCATGCCAGTTAGAAATAGGAACACTTTTACACTGTTGGTGGGAGCGTAAATTAGTTCAACCATTGTGGAAGATACTGTGGCAATTCCTCAAGGACCTTTAAACAGAAATTCCATTTGACTCAGCAATCCCATTACTGGGTATATATCCAAAGCATTTTAAATTGTTCTATTACAAAGACACATGCACATGTATGTTCACTGCAGAACTGTTTACAATAGCAAAGACCTGGAACCAACCCAAATGCCCATGAATAATAGACTGGACAGGAAAAATGTGATACATATACACCATGGAATATTATGCAGCCATAAAAAATGATGAGCTCGTTTCCTTTGTAGGCACATGGATGAACCTGAAAATCATTCTCAGGAAACTGATACAAGAACAGAAAATCAAACTCCACATGTTCTCACTCATAGGCAAGCGCTGAACAATGAGAACACATGGACACAGGGAGGGGAGCATCATATACTGAGGTCTGTGTGGGAGGACTAGGGGAGGGACAGTGGAGGGTAGGGAGTTGGGGAGGGATAACATGGGGAGAAATGCCAGATATAGATGATGGGGATGGAGGCAGCAAGCCACATTACCATGTTTGTACCTATGCAACAATCCTGCATGTTCTTCCCATGTACTTCAGAACCTAAAGTGCAATAAAATGTACACATATATATAAAATTAATTAATTAATTAATTTAAAAAATCAATCAATTTTCAAGGATGGTTTTAGTTCATATCATTAATGTTTCATCTTCCCTACCAGGACTAAACTGCTTCATAGTGTATCTTGTTTAACTTGGCTGCTGCATTAACTGTGACTTATCTTTTAACTAATGCACAAAATATTTAATGTTTCATTATTCAAAATATGTCAAGCCACATACCGTTAGCTAATGAAAGAATATCTCAATTGCTCTCATATAGGCATCATCAAAATTTTCCGAGTCTAAATGCAATATTTCTCATTCCAGTTTTATTTTTGTTTGAATGCCAAAATCAGCCTCTTATTTAGTTTTTAGTAATTCCAAGGATGAAGGTGATACCAAATATGGATTTCAATAGAGTACTTTTGGAATTTATGGATAATACCTCGTGGCTTTCATTCATTCACTGAGTGTTTGTTTTTGTATGTGTGTGTGTGTGTGTGTGTGTGTGTGAGAGAGAGAGAGAGAGAGAGAGTGAGAAGTTCTTTATTCTGTTCCATTGGGGCATACAACCAATTAAAAACCTTTTTCTATTACTGTTATATAATAAAGATTGAGAGATACAAAAATAAAATAAATTAATATATAATATATAATGTCAAATATTGTTAATTGTTTTAAAAACAGTTACATAGGATACCGATCTCAAGAGTGACTGGAAGAGAAAGAGGTAGATTAGAAAAAGCAATCAGGCTGCAAAATCAAGATAGGGGAAAGCAGTGTAAATGTCTGGAAAAGCAGGTGCCCTAATTGTTGTATGTAGGTGTTGTATAATAAATACAACAACTCTGAGGAAGGAATAAACCTGCCATATTTATGGCAGGAATCAAGTCATACTACAAGGGAATGATTGAGGAGAATGGCAGAAGTTAAGTTTACAAAAACAGATAAAGACCAAAGCATGTAGGTTCTCATAAACTATAATAAGAACTTTGGATTTTATTGTGAGTACAAAAGAAAACCCAGAGCAGAGTTTGGCAAAGAGAGTAATATTATCATATTTATGTTTATAAATATTACTCTGGCTGTGTTGGGATAGGCTGCAGAAGAGCAACCATAAATGAAATAAAACCAGTTAGAAAGCTATTGCATTATTTCAAGTTCAGTGTAACTTGAAAAAAAGTGGTGGTAGTGAGAGCACTGAAAACTGGTCAGACTTGGGATACATACTGAGATTACCCCAATATGATTTGTTGATGGATTTGAGGGGGGTGTGAAAAAAAATTCAGAAACAGCTATGTAGGTTTGAGGCTTATATTCGTCCATTTTTACACTGCTATAAAAAAAACTGCCTGAGACTGGGTAATTTACAAAGGAAATAGATTTAATTGACTCAAAGTTCCACATGGCTGGGGAGGCCTCAGGAAACTTAAAATTATGGCAGAAGGTGAAGGAGAAGCAAGGACCTTCTTCACAAGGCAGCAGGAGAAAGAGAGCATGCTGAGAAAACTGCCACTTACAAAACCACCAGAGAACTACCTCACTATCATGAGAACAGCATAGGAAATAGACTACCTCTCCCCCAGGATCCAATCACCTCCCACCAGGTCCCTCACTCTGCATATGGTGATTACAATTCAAGATGAGATTTGCGTGAGGACACAGAGCCAAATCATATCAAGGCTGGAGAACTTAATGAATGATGGCACCACTTACTCAAATGGGGAAGACTGAACGAATGGAGATTTGCAGGGAAAGAAGGGCATCAGTGTTTCTCCATTTGACATACGCTCTTTGACATAATTATTAGAAATTAAAATAAAATGCTGTGTTTACATTGTGTATTTACAAAATGGTTTTGTGTTTTACTGAGTTTTTGTATGTTTTTTAAACTTGTTTCGGTGTGTGTGTGTGTGTGTGCATGTGTATTTCTTTGATAAGTGAGAGATAACTGGACAGAAAAGGAGAAACTAAAGAATGTCAGTTTCTGTGCGGGGGTGGTGGTATGTGTGTGTATTTCTCCTCTGGTGACTTCCATGCCATCTGGCTTTCTGAGAAAACATACTGAAGAGAATACATTTTTTACTCAATTACCTTAAAACAGAAGATAGTGGCAATTAGGAATTATGCATGCAAATTTAGAAAAGATGTACAGTAACCCTTCCTTATCTACAGGGTATGTGTTCTAAGAACCCCAATGAATGGCTGAAACCATGCAGAGTACCTATATATTGTGTATTTTTCTATACACACACACCTATGATAAAGTTAAATTTATACATCAGATACAGTAAGAGATTAACAACAATAAACAGAAGAGTTATTACAATATAATAAAAGTTAGATAAATGTGGTCTCTCTCAAAATATCTTACTGTACTGATACTCACCTTTTTCCTTCATAGGATAATGTGAAGTGATAAAATGTCTCCTTGATGAGATAAAACAAGGTGAATGACATAGGCATTCTGACATAGCCTTAGGTTGCTATTGACTCCTGGCAACGCATCCAAAGGAGGATCATCTGCTTGGGTGATTCTGGATTATCCGGCCATGATATTGTTGATTGCTGGATGTCATGAGCAGAGGATGATGACAGCTAAAAAGCAGGTAACTTATCCAGCATGGATGTGTTGGACAAAGGGAGAATCATGCCCTGGGCAGGAGAGGCAGAACAATGCAAGATTTCTTTATGCTACTCAGAATGGCATGCAATTTAAAACATGACTTGTTCATTTCTGGAATTTTCTATTCAATATTTTCAGACTGCTGTTGACCACTGATAACTGAAATCACAGAAAGTAAAATTGCAGGAAAGGGGGGACTACTGTATAAAGAGGCTACATTACAATTTCTGAAGAACAGTTCTCCTGCTTAGCATTAATATGCATTTAGTAATATCTTTTAAAACATGTAAAACTAGGGTTAACTTAGTTGAAGAGATTGAGAGATAAAGGGTAATAGAGTACATCGTGTAATAGAGTAAATAAAGGAAAATGGTGTATCTCTTAAAGCCACAAGAATGAATTTTAAATCGCATATTAAATTGCTAAATAATCGCCTTTTCTTTTTGTACAGTTTTTCATGACAGTCAGCTGTTGTTGAGGATTATAGTTTGTTGCATTAACCTGGATGTATTCAATCATTTGAGAGGTGAAATGATCTCTGATCACCACTTTGAAAACTCAGTGGTGGATCTGCCTTAGTGTAAGGCATGAATTGACCTCAGCAGTGCAGGGTTTGGACCCTATCTGGTACCTTTGCTGTCCTGCTTTACATCTGCTTGGCCTCACCCTTTGATTCTAGCCTCATACTATAAACATTTTACACAATCACGTTCTTTCAACTTTCACTCTTTGTCCTGGGATTTCCCCATGGAGTGAATACCAATAGGACACCTCTTGAAAGGAAGTGAGTTAATGTCCTGGGGATAGCCCTCAGCCAATGATAGAAAAAGGCCATGTAAAACAGGCTTCTCCCTGTCTGTCCTTATGTGGATAATGCTCAGGGTCATTCTATGTCCTCTTCAGAAAATCCTTGGCCTGGTTGTTTTGACCCTAAATTCACCCTTACGCTAATATTTCTTTTCTGTTTTACTATCCTCTGTTCTTCACTCCTGTTCCCATGGAGAAACTTCCAAAGAAATCTAATATGTATACAAGTTTTCAAACAAGATCCTGCTACTTGGAAAACCTCAACCGCCTCCCCCATAACACACACACATAGACCACACCACACACACACACACACCCCATATCCACCCATTAAAAGAAGAAATTCATTCAATGATTATTTTCTTACCATTTATGCGGCCCCTTAATATATGTTTCTTCTTTTATTTCTTTCTATTCTTAAACATCTAATGTAGATGTGTCTATTCTGTTTCACATTTTAAAATTGAAACACATTGTATTTATTTTACTATGTGTTCATAGATGATGAAAATATAAAAATAAAGTCTAAGTGTTACCAAAACAACCAATCAGACAAGTTAGTTGCATTAAAATACTTCCTTGGTTCTATGATAATAAAAATGATAGTGGAACACTTTTTTTTTTTTTTTAAGAATAAAGGCCTTCCCTTTTTTTTTTTATATCATCACCAATGCCTAGTACCATGCTAAGCACAGAATAAGAAGGTATTTAGAGCTTACTCCGTCTTAGGTGCTTCATAGGTAATATTATTTTAAAAATTCCTCACAGTTTTTTCTGATGTGGGTACTATTTTTATTCCTCTCATCTTCTTTGTACATCTGAGGTACAGAGAGGCAAGGCACTTGCCCACATTTATACATGTTGTGACTATGTGTTGAAGGAGTTGGCTATGATTGTCACTATGTAATATGTCATTACGACATAATAATTTGAGAAGACTTGTCTACAATTAGAGTAGATACAATTTAGGTATTTAAGAGTGATTGCTCACTGAGTATGATTTTTCTTGTATCAGCCAGATTAAGCCAGGGATAATGTTTCCCAGAAATCCTTTGTATTTATGCTTCTAGTTTAGAGTTGGCTAAACAGAAACTTTTTTATGAGATTTGTAAGGTATAATTAAGGGAAATCACTGCTTTCAGAAAGTTGTCGCAGATGCAGTGATCAATGAAAGAAATGCCAGTGAGTTGCAGGTTCTTTACACTCTCTTAAACTCCCTTTATGCCCAGCTCTTTTCCTCAACAACCCTTCTCACTCACCAGCAATAGCCTAAGCCCCATAATCAGATGGATAATTGTAGCCTAAAGAACTCCCCTTCATAGGTCCACTGTGGTTGCTGGTCATGTTTCATTTCTCAGTCAACTGGCTGGTGATGACTCTTATTATGTAACTCCCCCTTTCGAGTTTTCATTTCCCTGGCTCTTCCCACAATTTAATAAAATCTAATTCCTATAATAAATCTCCTATCATATTACTCACAGTGGTTCTGCTTCTCTGACTTAACTTAGTAAAACGCCTGTCAAAGTAGACTGTGTTTGTCTCCATATACTATCTTAATCACTATACTACAAAGCTCTAGTACAATGTAGATACAGAGATGCTTAAAACAATATAGCTATTATTGATATTTTATATTGCATATACATAATTTCAGGTTTGTATATATATCAATGTAGGCAGAGCAACCTAAATGGAGAAATGAGACATGAGTAAGCCCTGCATCTACCCAGGATTCAATTAATTTGTGGAGCAGCCTTGGATTAACTGAAAAGCCTTAGAATTCCATACTCATTCCATCCCCAAGACATGGCCTCACAGGTCTGTTCTGAGCAAAACCCTCTGCATTCTCTTACTCAAGTCTTAGAGATAAAAGGGGCTTCCTTGGGTTTTACTTATAAGGGATGGTGAGAGAATCATAGCGTCACAGGAATATGTTGGTAACCTCACTATGGTTTACCTTATTCTCAAGAGTAGAGTGATAAGTGGTGTTCAGTCAATTATTGGGGGTGGATGGCTTTGGGATAGTGAGAAAATGAGGAAGATTATTTTTCTAAGAAAAATTTTATTTCTTTTCCATGGCTGGTGTTTGGAAAAAATAGATAATAAAATTACTTGTTTTAAACTCTGTCACCCAGGCTAGAGTGCAGTGGTGCAATCTC
>NW_016108933.1:0-5062 GCF_001604975.1 Cebus imitator | reverse complement strand
AAATTATTGAATTCAATATAGCCCTTTGTCAGATAGGTGGATTGCAAAAGTTATTTTCCATTTTGTTGGTTGCTGGATCACTCTAGTGATAGTTCTTTTGCTGTGCAGAAGCTCAAGTTTAATTTGATTCCATTTGTCTATTTTGACTTTTGTTGCCATTGTTTTTGGTATTTTAGTCTTTTTTTTTTAAATTTATTAAAACTAGCTTCAACTTTGTTAAAGAAAAACAAACAACTATGTTTAGGAGAACTGCAGGGCCTTCAGTTGAAGATTGAATTCACAGTGTTGTATCCCATGCAGGGAAAAATAAGACTAATTTTCCCCCCACACTCTAACACACTGTAATTTTGCTCTTGGAACTTTACTAATCTACTCTCCAACCTCCTTCTCAACAAAGTCAAATCAAAGGAGAATTAACCTAGAAGAGGGGACAATAAAGTAAGAGGTCCTCAGGGAGAGGGAGAACCAAGGAAATAGAATCTCCTTCAGTCTGGCCATATAGCACCTCGTAGATTCCTCTCAGTCTAGTTCAAGTCAGAAATTGGGGAGTCCCCTGGGTAGGGTGCAAACATAATGGTTAAATTTGCTAACTTGTATACAAAATTAGGAATTCAATATATGCTGAAATCAAGAAGAAACTGAGAAGGATCAAAAAACAAAGTCAAGAAACACTGATTGGGTGGGTCTTTTTTCTTTTTGGACACGTTATGAAGAAATATAACATAGGTCAGAATAAGAAAACTGAACAGCCTGCCACATTAAAATGATGAACAAAGACAATCTGGCCCAGTTTTTCCTAGAAATTTCATTCTCCTTAAGGTGTGGGATGAGAGACACACCTTAGTGTGTCTTAATTCCCCTAGTGGAATTAAGTCCTACTTCTCTCTACATCCTTGCTGCAACGAAGTTTACAGCAGGTTCCCTTATAGAGAGCCCACTCTCCTAAGCAGATGGAGTTACAAATGAAAACCCATAGCCACACACACACACACAAAAGGAGAAATAAGAGCAGCAAGATCATCCAAGAATACTCCATGTGCTGCCAGAAGAATTCCTTTAAAAGTAAAATCCAGGAAGCACAGATCAATATCTCACAAAAAGCTTTAGCAGTGGGAGGCCCCTGAAGAACTTTTCTTCTCTTCCCACAATGGTATCCCATTCTCTCTCATGCTCCACTGATGGGCCGGCCACACACCCTACATACCTTGGCTTCTCCTCTAAAAGTGCTAATAATCTGGGGACATATTCTCTTCAATGATAAAAGTCCCTACCTTCTAGGAGATTAGACCCCTACTTGTTTTCACAAAATAGTCCTGAAGACTAAAGAAAGGCAATTCCTATATATTTGAGACCAGAGGTCTTGGCTCTATTTTCCTTTCAGGTAGTTAATAGGGATCTTACACTGAGACGAAAGTGGCCTGAGAGTGCTAGCCTGATATTTTAACAAAACAGGGGAGGGGAGAGGACCAAGATGGCACACATACAAATCTATTTTTACAAAGTGAATGGAGAAGGTCATTAGGTACATCTGTTTGTTTCAAGATGTAGACATTTGCCAGCCAAAGAAAGCACCTATTTCCACTCTCCCCCTATCCTCCCTAAGTCCCTACTCAAGAGCTCAGCTAGAAGGATGAAACCCAATGAAGGAATACTTGAGAAGTGATGTGATACAAGGACATCTGTACAGGTTTTGGCATGCCATCCCAAATGCTAACTGCTTTTGTTTACAGCTGTAACTTGTTCTGAAACCAACTACCCCCATTTTCTTTTCTAAAGATTTTGTTTTTTTGAGGGGTAGAGAAACAAATTCAGTTACCCATTAACTAAGAAAACAATCACAGTCAAACATCCCTTCCCACGTGGCTATATCACAGAATAGTTTCAAGAAAACAACTATCTTTTCAGACAGTTATCTACCAACTGTCCGATGTCTTTTCTACTCTGTGAAGATGACTTGCCACATCGCTTCACTTGTCATTACTTATCTGGTCCTAAAGCTCATGGTGAGGTTTTTGGTTTTATTTTCGGGTAAAAACCACTATACCCACTACAAGGAGGGCGTCCCAGGGAGAGGAGAGTGCCATGCAGGCACAGCTCTGAAGGAAGGGGTTGCTGCATCTTCCACGTGTCTAATGAAGAAAGCCCTTTTACCCCATTAACATAGGCAAATGTATAGAAACAGATACCTGAAACTTCTTAATCTGCCATCCTAGAGATTTAGCTTGAGAGTCCATTTCCCAAAAAAGGGGAAAGAAATCCCAATCACCCTCCATAACTCACAATTAGCTGAATGGAAGTCTTTTTGTGAAATCAGAGTGATGAAAACAAAGTCAAGGGTGTATGAAAGGGCATTATCAGCGAGTGATAACATATGTGAGGACAAAAGTCACATATACAGGTCTCTGCCACTCTCTGGAATAGCATGCTACAACTATCTGAAGACAGGGCTGTTACCAGCACAGCTATTTCCTACACGTCCGGTGAGGCGTTTGCTTCTTCTGGATCTCCAACCTGCATCTGTTACGCTTATCCAACCAGCGTTTAGCTCAAAAGTCTGTGGAGTTAATTTTGGTAATGGTTGTCCAAATGCTGCAACAGGCAAGAAGGGGGTAGTCATCAAACTTTCAACATGATCTGGCTCAGGGAAAAATTAGGTAACCTCAGGCTCAGATTCCTGAATTCCTTTCCTTTTATACATTCTGAGCTGCAGTCGCTGTAAAATTCTTTGTTCCCTGATCCTCTGAATATCCCATCTTTTCCTTCTCTTCTCATCCAGCTCCAGTTTTGCATGCCGCTTTGAAAACACACTGTCATCCAGGTTCTCCAAAAGGTCTGAAGGATTTGGGTCCCTTAGAGGCTCTACTGAGTGGTCCCTCCAAGAAGGAATTGCTACAGTCTCCTCCTTCTTTGGAGAGGATTCCCATAATGGTAACCGTGATGGGGGAGGCTGGTGCCAATGACACAAATACATTTCTATGGTGGAAATCTTCTGTCTCGCTTGAGAAGGCTTTCTCCTCGGGATGGACGCTGGGTCCCTTTTGGGGAGTGGAGAGTCTTCGTGGGGTGTCCACTGAAGACCAGGGCTTTTCTGGGGTTTCTTGGCTCCTCAATTCACGTTTACAGTTTCAGATAAGGAACCACAAGGTTCCTCTTTAATAGGTGAGTGCTTAGGAGTTTTTGTTTTGACTTTTGAAAATTCAGGAGCCAGCTTTTTAACAGGAGTCTTTCTTTCTGTACTTCCAAATGGGGATTTCCTTTTGTGTCCCTTTCCACTCCGCCCACATGAGAAAGGCTTGGGAGGCAAAGTCTGGGATGTCTCGGAAAGCTCCGGCTGGCACTCCAGTTTAATTTTCTCAGATAGCTCTGTTTCCTCTCTCTCTTCAGTTTCACAGCCCTGAAACAGCTTGTGCCTTTCTTTCTCATTATCCTGCTTTACCAGCTGCATCCGCCTTTCCATACGTTCAATCCGAGCAAGGAGCGTGTCTCTCTCAGTCTTCAGCTCCTCTATCTCCTTTTCCTTGGCCTGCAGCTGTTGCTGTTCGATAAGGTCCAACTGCAGCAGAAGGACCTGTTTGAGGCAGGCGGCCTGACTGGAGGCTCCTGAGCCACCGCCACCCTGGAGAGGGCTCTTCCTCATACTCTTCCATCTGCCCTCGCTGGCCGCCAGGTTCCCAGCGGTGGCGGTGGGCGCGAGGGGTGGCGGCCCGGGCAGAGGTAGTGGTGGGGGTCAGCCCGGGTCCGAGGCGGTGGCAGCGGGGGAGGCCGCCCCACCCTTGTGCTCCGCCCAGGGCGTAGGCTTTTTGGCCGCCGCCACGAGAGAGCCCGTCTGAATGGGTAGCACCGCCTGATACTTGGGCCGGGGGCTGCGGCCGGCTCCGGCGGCGGCGGCGGCGGCGGCGGCGGCGGCGGCGGCGGCGGGCTCCCCGCCAATGCCGGCTTGCTTGGTGGCTGGCGGCAGACAGGGCAAGGGCACCGAACCGCCCCAGCTCTCTTCCTGCTGCCCCGGGGCCGCCCCGGCCGGGAGTAACAAGCCCCGGCCCTTGCCGCCCCAGCAGGCTGGGGAAAGGGCGGGGCTCCCGCCCTGGGAGGAGGCCAGCAGGGGCCCGGCTCCTTGAGCTTACGGTGCCCGGGGAGGAAGTGGGCTTCGGCCGCCCCGGGCTAGTCCTCGGGCCCGCCCAGAGCCGCAGCCCGCTCGTAGTCCAGTCGCTGCTCAGGGTTGCCGCGGGCAGGGGCCGCGGCAGCCTTGAACACCGCGGATCTCCTGGTCATAGTGGTCCCGAGCAGCGCCGGGCACCGAGGCGGAGGAGGGGGTGGGGAAGGGGCGAGGTGCCGGGGTTTGAGGACGGAGCTGGGGAGGGGAGTTTGGCGGGCTAGCCTCAGCAGCACAGCAGCAGGCCTCCGCTAGGGCGGCTCCTCTGCGGCCCGGGCGCCATCCCGCCGGCGTGCGGAGACGTGGAGGCCGCGGCTGAGGCCCGCCGCCGTCCCATGGGGGCCTCGCCGCCGCCTCTGCTGCCGCCGCCGCCTTCCCCTCAGAGGCAGGAGCTCGCACCCAGCCGCCCCCGAGCTCATCCCCGGAGCTCGCCTCGGCTCCCCCTGGCCCGGCCGGGCCCGCCTAAACTCCCCACCCTGCACCCCCCTTCCTCACCCCGGCTCCCCCGCCCCGGAGCTCGCCTCAGCCGCCCCGAGCCTCCATTTCCGCCCCCCCCCCACCCCGGTATTTTAGTCGAAGTCCTTGTCTATGCCTCTGTCCTGAATGGTATTGCCTAGGATGTCTTCTAGGGTTTTTATGGTGTTAAGTCTTATGTTTAAATCCTTAATCCACCTGGAGTTAATTTTTTATAAACTGTAAGGAAGGAGTCCAGTTTCAGCTTTCTGCATATAGCTAGCCAGTTTTTCCAACACCGTTTATTGAACAGGGAATCCTTTCCCCATTGCTTGTGTCTGGTTTGTCAAAGATCAGATGATTGTAGATGTGTGATGTTACTTCCAAGGCCTCTGGTCTGTTCCATTGGTCCATATCTCTGTTTTGGTACCAGTACCATGCTCTTTTGATTACTGTAGC
>NW_016108932.1:0-7409 GCF_001604975.1 Cebus imitator | reverse complement strand
CTTAAAGTAAAAAAAAAAAAAAAAGAAACTAATGGGTACCTGGAGTCATTTTGGGGCACATGATTTAAGTGGGGGCGGGGGGAGAACATGCTTATTTTCACTCATCTCTAACTAAACTGAAATTCAACATTTTCTTCCACTGGAAATGTGGATAATAAACCACAACAGCATAATACTGTTTTTGATTTTTGTCATACATAAAAGTTGTAGATTATCATGTAATGGTTGTCACAAATATATATAAAAGTACCATTTATATGTATCACTACTTTCAGTAATTATTGGCCTAACTCTAGACCCTGTCATTTAATGTGTTAATAGTGAAGCAAAATATTTCCATTTCAAAAATGTGTTTTCTTAATATGGTGACAACTGTATTTTGATGTCATCGAAATAATTTAGAATCCCATGTAATTTATCTCAAGCATTTAAAAAAACTATTCTGTGAAGGGGTATGTAGGTTTCTCCAGACTGCCAAAGTGGGTTACAGAGCAAAAATTGCTCAGAACTTGTACATTAGAACTAGCATTTTGGTTTTAGCAACTCCCACCTCTCCCTCTATTAAATTAGTTCTCCAAAAGTCTCCACTGAGCTCCAGCTATTACTTAGGATTATCTATCTCTAGGATTCTTGGGTACTGGTTCCTATTGTTGTATGTGTGGACAAGATTAATAATTTTTACATCACCTTTTTCTATTTTTTCCTTACTCTCTCTTTTGTTCATTTTAATTCCATTAAAATAAATTCCCTATCTCAGCACATAACTGAAGAGGAAAGAGATCAAGAAGTTAGGGAAGATTTGGAACAGCTTATATTTGAAAGTAGGGAGCTCCACAAATGGATGAAAGTTGTCAAAAGGTAGGAAAAGAAAGATGGGTTAGGAAGGAGGAGAAGGAGTTTCAGAAAGTACCACAGGAGGAAAGACCAGCAGAGCAGACAGAACACAGAACACAGCACTGGAAGATACAGGTGGAATAGTCAGAGGTTGGCCAGAGGCTGTTATCAAGGAAGTTCATCAAGAAGTTGGCCAGAGGCTGATACCAAGGAAGTCCATCAAGAAGTAAAATGTAGCCCAGAGGACATGGCAGCAGGTATTCTAAGATCAGGCAAAACACAGCAGAGATATACATTAACCTGGAGATACATTTGCATCACACCAGTGTGTCCAGATCTGGTAAGGGATTCAGAGCAAGCTGGCCCCTGAGATGGTGATGATACCAGAGGGGAATTAAAAGAAAAAACAGAATCCAGTCTTATAAGGATTCAAATACTGGGCTGAATATAAGAAAGTCAATTAAAGACAGAGTAGAAAAGGGTAACAAGCTAGGAACTCTCTCAGGTATAAGACATGATCCTAATTCTTATACCTGGGGCACAATGTGAGCATCACGGAAGTCAGATTGGCTTGATGCTGAATTTCCTATTAAATCAAATCAATTTAAACAGCTGAGGAGACGACGGTTCACAAAGTTCACATTATAACTGAGTCTGTTAGCCTAAGTGACCTGATTTATGTTAATGGGAATGGAGGGATATGGAAGCAGGACACCAGGAAGTTTATGACAACTTGTCAGCTCTGGAAATTGGCTTCATTCTCTAAGCAATATCGACTTTCTATAACATTAGGCCCCCAGTGCATGAAGCAAAGTGTATCATTAAGTCAGATCTCCTTGGATCAAAAAGAAAATAGTTCAGAAGCAGTGATGAAAGCAGAGGAAAAGCAATAATTGAGTGAGAAAATAATTGGGTGGCCGGAGGCAAAATCTGTGACAGATCCAAATGGCCTTCATTGTTTCTCAGTTGGAAAATTCCTATGACTTCTTAAATTGTCTTCCCATCTTAAGTGCTTCACTATTCATATTTATATCATAAGCCACTTCCAGGTGGCAGACTAAAATTCTTCAAGTGTAAACACTTACTCACTTCACTCTTAGTTGAAATACTAATAACTCTTCATTGCCTAATAAGCTCCTTTTCTTTGCACTCACATTTCTGTACAGGACAGACACTGACTCCTGTCAATGTGTACTTCCCGCTGTTTCTTACTGTTCAATATTTTTATATTGAATGTATAAAATAATTTAAATGTTTAATATGTTAATACTTCATTTTGAATATTTCCTTTTTTTTTTCTACAAGTGTGACTTTCTTTGAATAATGGCCCTACTTCATTTCTGTCTAATTCTGTTGGGCTGCTGATGGTTTTGACTCTGTATCTCCACCCAAATATCACCTTTATTGTAATAATCCCCATGTATTATGGAAGGGACCTAGTGGTAGTTAATTGAATCATGGGAATGGGTTTTTCCCATGCTGTTCTCATGATAGTGAATAAGTTTCGCAAGCTCTGATGGTTTCATTAAAGGGAGTTCCCTTGCACCTGCTCTCTTGCCTCATGCCACGTAAGACGTACCTTTGCTTCTCCTTTGCCTTCTGCCATGATTGTGAGGCTTCTCCAGCCTCACAATGTGGTGTGAGTTCATTAAATGTCTTTCCTTTATTAATTACCCACTCTCAGGTATATCTTTTTTAGCTGCATGAGAACAGACTAATACAGCTGCCAATCTGAACACCGTCAAGTTTTGACAACAGGGGTGCCACATAGTCCAAGTTAAGCTTACCAGAGTTGCTTTCCCAGAAGGAATATTCCAAGCATGCAAAGACGCATGGGCACCAAAATTGATTGGAACTGAGTCATGTGAGAAATTCTCGAGATGCTAAGATGCTCAGAGTACCTGTGTCTTTTATCTTTCTCAGTGCTCCTGATCTTCTATCCCTCCCTCAGCTCTCTACTCAATTCTGTGAGCCACCTAATATCCTTTTAGGGAAATTCTTTACACACATACACACACATACATTTCAGTTTGAGAATAGTTGTTTCAGAAAAACGCTGAGTACAAAAGCATAAGGGTGGAGAATGGAATTATTGAGCTAAAATGTTAGAAAAAGCCACAGAACTGATATCAATATTTTAAGCTGGAAAATAAGAGTCTATTGACATATGGTAGAGAGCTGGTAAATAACATTATTGACTAGACTGCCTGGAATACTAAGGATGAAATCCTTCAGAACTAGTAGTTGTTGCAATAGATGGATAAATTAAACTGAGAAAATGATGACCTCAATGTTAAAATTTTCAACTTGAGGCATGAACTAAAATCCAGAGCCTTCCTGTCACCATGGCCTAAGCATCTCTTTTGACACCTGTCAGGAGAATGGAGGTTGATGAAAACCAAACTCAGAAATAAATCATGCCACTTGTTAAATTTGATAAGGTGAATTGAGAACTCTGACACATACCTCACATGAATCTTGAAGATAATAATGGGATATAAGCTGTTTAGCAGTTTTATTAGTAAGGATTTTAGGAACCAGAAAACCTGAACCACCAAACCTCTTATCAACATCCCTCCTTTGCCTCCCTGGCATAAGGAAGCAGTATCTCTCAAAAAAAAAGTAAAATGGTTCTTCTAGCACCCAAACCTCAATGGGGCCTCATTTCTCATTACTCTGATGATCTCTTCCTCCTTTTTTCCTTTGCTCTCTTTACTTCATCCACTAGCTCCTTGTTATTCCTGGAATTTGCCAAAAACGTCCATCTCAGGCTTTTGCACTCACTACCCTATGGCTCTCCCGGCCTAAAATGCTCTTCTCCCCAGGTAAACGCATGACTGGCTCCCTCGCCTCCCCCAGCCTTTTTGTCATTGGCATGTCATCTTTTCCAGGAGGCTTTGCTTGATGACTGCATTTAAAATTCCAACCCTTGCCCAACACCATGCATGGCTCTTCGCTGCTATCTTTCTATTGTGCTTACCACCGTCTAACGTATGTTTTACTTTTTTGTATACTTTGTTAGCAAGCTTGTCCCCTAATTAACTATACTTCCAAGATTCACTTTCTTGTGTAGTTGCCTCTCTTAAAATCTGGGCTGGACCTGGGACTCCATTTAATTATTACAATGTGGCAGAAACAGTGTGGGCATCAGTTCTTGGCCTAAGTCTTAAGAAAGCTTGGTGGCTGCTAATTGTGTGCTTTGAAGGGTTCTGTGCTGCCACATAAAGTGGTTGGTTACCATGACAGATAGATCATGGAGAGAGAGAGATGATGCCACATAGAAAGAGTGAAGCTTTGGGACTACATGGAGAAAGAAAGAGACCTAGCCATCCAGTATCCCACCTGAGTCCTATTTTCAATTATTTCCACAAAAAAACCTAGAAATGTGATGGAGATATCCCAGCCGCTCAAGCTGACATTTTAAAAGCAAAAGAGACCCCCCAAAGAGTCTGCTCAAACCACCAGGAGAATCAGGCAGTAACAAGATGACTGTTGTTTCAAACTACTAGGTGGTTTGTTATGCAGCGGTAGATAAACAAAGCATTACTTACTTCTGCGTCCCCCACAGAAATGTAAATTCCATGAACATGGATTTTTGTCCATTTTTCCTGGAAAGCTGGCCAGCCAGGTTTTCCCAAGCGCCTGTAGAACTTTCCCAGTTTCCTTGCTCGGAGTCCTCCCGTAGAGGCCTGAGTCAGGGCTTGGAGTCACCTAACAAGTAAACTCCCTGCTTCTTAAGACAACTCCTAGAGCTCTCCCTCAGCCCCAGGGCAAGGCAGGTGCCTTCTCATTCTGTAGCTTGGGATGGCTGGGTTCCCCAGGTGTGTCTGTCCTCAGAGCTGGGGAAGAAAGAAGCCTTTCTAGAAGCGCGAGGTAGCTTCCTTCTCTAGGTCTGCATGGGAAGAGGCTATCTGGAGGAAACTGGAGAGGGCTGGGGGAGGAGAAAGCAACACCTGCACCGAGTTACTCCTAAGGTGTGGCTTTTCAGCCTGCATCTTCAGAACCTAGAAAGTGCTGAGCATTTAATAAACATGTTGACTAAAGGAATGCATGGATTAGTTAATGAATTTAAACTACTAGTAGTAGTCTATGGGGTGAGATGCATACTCAGAATTTGGAAAAGGAAATATACCCAGAGATTTTCAGGAATTAATCACCATAATCTAAGTAATTAACATAGACTTGTATTTGTTCAAGTAGACTTTGAAGAAGAGAATTTCTAAGAGGATGGAATCTTATTTGGGATATGTTTAAATTTGTTAATAAGGGCGACTTCACCAGAAAGTCTGAATTCAATTTTCCACCTCTAGTCAAGTTTCCTCACTTAATTAATGAAAACCTAACCCAAATATTGCTAAAAAATTACCTTAGATGGCCAGATAGATTTAATCTTAATATAGGGGAAGGCAGTCAAAGATTTCAGGAACGGTAGGTAAGAGCAATTAATCACATCTTGCCCATTCTTCTCTTGAATACATCTCAGAATCTCTCCCTTCATCTTTGCTATGAGACCATAGAGTGATGATTCTCTAAATAAATCAGAAAGAATTTCAATTATTGGTTATTCTCTTTTGGTCTGGAAAGTTTGAAATCTAGAATGCTAGAAATTCAACTGAAGTTTCCATCAAAATAAGCTCTTTTATCCTAGCAGGAAGTGGAGAAACTCTGCTAATCAGGCCAGAAGGAGGCAGTTAATTTCTGAGTTTCTGCGGGCTTGCTAATCTTAAAAGCACACCACATGAGGAAGGATTTCTTTTGCTTGGTGGGCATGGTACTTCACTTTTGCCATAGGCACAGAAAACACCCGTGTTTTGACTCAGTGTCACAATCTAATTCATCAGCTCCCTCAACATACCTCCAGATAATATAAAGTTTTACAGTCTTTACAGCAACATGCTGATATGACTTAAGTTGGGAAGAATAAATATTCCAGATGGAATGGTAAGATAAGGTGCAAAGGGCAGGAGACAAATCTTGCAAAAATAAAGAAGCTTGTTACAAATGAAGACGGCTTGACAATAGTCAACAGAACATCCTATCTATTTGGTTAGTCCAAAAGCAATTGTGGTTTTTGACATTCCTTCTTTAAGTAACAGCAAATGTAACATGCCAAAAATGAAGAGAGGCATAGTAATTTGCTCCCCAGAACAAACATTATTGTTCTGTTATAGATCTTTAATGTTTTCTTCCCCCAGATGAATATTGAAGCCTCTTTATAAATTCTAAATATTTTGCCAGTAGGTCCTTTCTCATATAGTTATGGCTACCCTTTTCAAAGAGCACGTCTGAAGTATGCTAATTTATAATTATGCATCTTCCTCATCTAATATTCCTTAACTGTCATACGTGTCTTCATTCCCTGCTGACCACAAGGTAAATCTAGGAGGATACTTATGGCTACCCTTTTCAAAGAGCATGTCTGAAGTATGCTAATTTATAATTATGCATCTTCCTCATCTAATATTCCTTAACTATCATGCGTGTCTTCATTCCCTGCTGACCACAAGGTAAATCTAGGAGGATATCTGGTATTAAACGCAGATGTCATATACACTTTGTAGGATTGGGTGTTAAAGAAGTAGGGCATGATATTCCCTAGCCCCTTAATGGTGAGAGTTATTCTCTTATCTTCCTGCAATTCAGTTCCTTTAACTCAAAAGGTATCATTTGTATATTCAAAGTTCGTGCTCTCATTCACAATACCAGTTACCATAGTGAATTTTCCTGGGTACAATAAGCGTGGACATGTGAAGAGATTCCCTTCAAAATGAAGAATTACTTACGGACTTCACAAACCACACTGGAAAGGAAGCACATTATTGCATAGGCCTCTTTGGATTTTGGAGGCAACATATGCAATATTTGGGGGTCCTAATTGCCCTATTTACCTTTATCTGAAAGGCTACACATTTGAATGAGTCCCAAATCAGAAGCAGGTACTCCAGTTTATAAAAGTAGATTTTCCACTTGTCTTGTGTGACCTGGCAGTTCCAATGATGCAGGAAATGTACATGCCAGGAAAGCGCCAATAGAAAATAAGTAGCAGAACAATTTAGTGTTTCAAAGTAAATCACACTCCTATTTCAGTCACAGTCACAGCAGGTAATAGATGGCATGCTCAAATAAAGAGTTTAATCAAAGGGCTATTTATAAATATATGGTTATGCTGCCAGAAACTGCAGTAACTAGGAGTGCTCTTTACTTCTTCTGTGTACAAAGAAGTGTAAGGAGGGAGAAGATACCAGAAATACAATCAGGTTGGTGGGGGAGAGAGAGAGAGAGAGACAGTGAGAGAGAGAGAGAGAGGAAGGGGAGAGGAGAGGAGAGGAGAGGAGAGGAGAGGAGAAGAGGAGAGGGGGGGGGGGGGGGGGGGGGGGGGGGGGAGGGGGGGGGGGGGGGGGGGGGGAGGAGGGGGGGGGAGAGGAAGAGGAGAGGAAGGGGGGAGGGGAGGGGAGAAAAAAAGGGAAAGGGATAGGAAGAGGGGTGGGGAGGGGAGGAGGAGGGGAGGAGAGGAGAGGAGAGGAGAGGAGAGGAAGAGGAGAGGAAGGGGGGGAGGGGAGGAGAGAGGAGAGGAG
>NW_016108931.1:5179-7430 GCF_001604975.1 Cebus imitator | reverse complement strand
CCAGTGCAGGGCTGTGACTCTGCTCTTCCACCCACAAGGCCGAGTGGGCCCAGAGCCTTCTCTGTAGAAGGTTTTAGGACCTCCAGGACCCTTAGGTTATAGGGCTAATTCAGGCTTAGAGGAGCGGAGACAGTGTCTTGGGCCTTAAACCCAGGCCACTCCTTCCTTACCATGCTTCTGCACTGCAGTTTCAGCTGTTCCAGGGCTGATCACAAAGTGTTTATTTTCCTCTTGGGCATGACCCTCCTTCAGGGCCCTTGGCTTCCACAGCCTGATTCTGCACTCCCAAGTCCATTCACCTTCTCCCATCCAGTAGCATCCAACCCCGCTGCTACTGCTGCCAGCCTGGCCTTGGGAGCAATGAGGACAAGGAAGGGACAAGGCCCATTTCAGGCCAGAACTGCCTTCAGATCAGCCACACCCCATGGGGCTGTACCTCTGCCCTGCAGACTGGAGAGGTCAGTGGCTGCAGGCTGGCCCAGAGAGCCCCGGCCTGGCCCACCTAGCCAAGGGGGCAGCGTTGCCAGAGAAGCAGAAAAGCATCTGTGGCTGGGTGGGTGATAGTGAAAGATTCTTTTCACCTGGGTAAGCCAGGAGCCAGGAGCTCAGGCATGATGGAATGTGGACAGTGAGGCACTGACAGAGCCACGTGGCAGGAGTTATCTCACAGGCACGTCCTTGTCCTGGAGCCCATAGGGACAAACTTGGTGGTGCCTCACTTTGCCATGATCCCTAAGCCACAGACCTCAAATACAATCAGCGCTCGAGAGTCTAATACGGCTCCCTCCGAAGAGACTGCGGGAATATCAGCTTCTGCTGCACCACACTGCACCTTACAGTGTGGGAGGGCCTGCCCCTGCACCACCTCACCTGTTCTGTGGTTCTCAAACTTCACCCCACAGCCATTCTGTTGTAGGTGAAATCGGGCAGTTTGAGAAACGGTGGCTCAGGGTCTCACAACAGCTCTCTGAAATAGGATGGTTGCTATTGTCCCCATTTTTTACTGATCAAGAAACTGAGACTCAGGTGAGCTAAGGAATGTGCCCAAGGCCACTGATTATAAGTAGTCTCAAGCCTTGCTTATGGTGACTGCCCTGACAGGGATCGAGGAAGGAGTGAGCAGGAGAGTGGGATGAGGCAGGACCCTCCGCCCCAGCCCTGCTTTCCTTGCCCAGACACCTCTTACCTTGCAGACCCAACCCCACCCCAAATGGTTTCCTTTCCAGTCACCCAGCTGCTAGTTCTCCAGGTTCCTGGTCTCAGCCACTGAAACCCTCCTGTTAGAGAAGCGTCCCAGAGACATTGATTCCTGGCAAGGACACAGGCCTATGGGCCTGAAGGTCAGGTGGGCAGAGCCATAGTAAGATCTGGGTGCCCCGTTCTCCATTTAAAAAAATTGGCTGGGCGCAGTGGTTCACGTCTATAATCCCAGCACTTTGAGAGGCCAAGGCAGGTGGATCATGGCATCAGGAGTTCAAGACCAGCCTGGTAAATATAGTGAAACCCTGTCTCTCTTAAAAACACAAAGAAGTTTCCACATCCTTAAAAGCTTGCTTTCAGATATCGAAAAAAATAAATAAATACAAAAAAGTAAGCCAGGCATGTTGGCATGCACCAGTAGTCCCAGCTACTCAGGAGGCTGAGGCAGAAGTGGCCTGTTACACAGTAGTTAAGGTATAGAGTCTGCAACTGCAAGGTTGCTGGTTCAAATCCTCAGTGGAGCCTGTCTAAGAAAAAAAGGAGGCTGAGGCAGAAGAATCACTTGAACCTGGTAGGCAGAGGTTGCAGTGAGCCGAGATCACACCACTACACTCCAGCCTGGGACACAGAGTGAGACTCTATCTCAAAAAAAAATAGTAATAAAAAAAGCCACCACCAACATGGTGGTGGCTCACACCTCTAATCTCAACATTTTGGGAGGTGGAGGAAGGCAGACCACCTGAAGTGTGGAGTTCAAGACCAGCTTGACCAACATGGAGAAACCCCGTCTCTACTAAAAATACAAAATTAGCCAGGCATGGTGGTACATGCCTGTAATCCCAGCTACTCAGGAGGCTGAGGCAGGAGAATCGCTTGAACCTGGGAGGTGGAGGCTGCGGTGAGCCAAGATCACACTATTGCACTCCAGCCTGGGCAACAAGAGTGAAACTTTGTCTAAAAAAAGAACAGAAATAAAAATTCTCAGACTTCACTTAGCACTAAAAAAACCAGAATCTCCACAGGGAAGCATCTGGATTTTTTTTTTTTTTTT
>NW_016108931.1:0-1493 GCF_001604975.1 Cebus imitator | reverse complement strand
AAAAAAAAAAAAAAAAACTAGAAAATACTATAAGTAGAAAATGGTGATTAGATGGGGTGGGCATGCAACCTAGCGTGTCAGTGAAGCATGAGGGGAAGACTGCTGGGGGGCTTCTTACTCCTGAGGAGGCTTCTAGTCCCTTTCTGCCTTTGAATAGTGTGGTACCATGTGTTGTCTGGATCCACCGCAGCCACCTCCCCACTTGCTTCAGGATGATGCCAACTCAGGGAGGAGGGCAGTGCCTCAGAAAGAGCAGAGAAGAGGAGCCAGAGCCCTTCCTGTGTTAGATGAGAAAGGATGTGTCCTTACTGTTTGTACCAACTGGGTTTGGCCAGAACCAAGGTGAGGCAGTTGAGCACCTAGGACGGAATATTGAAGGAGGTGCTCACTCTTGGGTGCTGACGCTGCACTTGCTAATCCTAAGAGTGGCTATCGCTTTCCACCTCGGACCCGGCAGAATGGCTCCTGCAAAGAAGGTGGCGAGAAGAAAAGGCCATTCTGCCATCACCGAGGTGGTGACCCGAGAATACACCATCGACATGCACAAGCACATCCATGGAGTGGGCTTCAAGAAGCGTGCCCCTCAGGCACTCAAAGAGATTCGGAAATTTGCTATGAAGGAGATGGGAACTCCAGATGCGTGCATTGATACGAGGCTCAACAAAGCTGTGTGGGCCAAAGGAATAAGGAATGTCCCATACCGAATCCGTGTGCGATTGTCCAGAAAACGTAATAAGGATGAAGATTCACCAAATAAGCTCTATACTTTAGTTACCTATGTACCTGTTACCACTTTCAAAAATCTACAGACAGCCAATGTGGATGAGAACTAATCGCTGATCGTCAAGCATATCAAATAAACTTTAAAAAATTGCCAAAAAAAAAAAAAGTGACTATCTCCTTAAATGTTACACCCCAGGTGCCTGACTCATCTTACCCTGGTCCTGGCTGTGTTTGATTCAGGGCTTTTTGTACTTACAGCTGAAAGATTCTGACTGGTGAGAATTCTGACTGGTACTCGAATTTAAGGAATGGGCAGATAAGAGGAACCCAGAAAAGGAGATAAAATGCAGCTGCTTTTATTTGGACCAAAGCAATGTTATAATATCAGTGCGAGGGGCCACCCCAGCCTAATATTAAAGTCTTCTAAGTTTGTAGTAGGAGTTTTATTATTTTCATGATTCTCCAAAGAGTGTTACTGCATCTTTTTCTTTTCTTTTCGAGACAGAGTCTCGCTCCGTTTCCAGGCTGGAGTGCAATGGTGCAATCTTAGCTCCCTGTAACCTCCACCTCCCAGGTTTAAGCAATTCTTCCTGCCTCAGCCTCCCAAGTAGCTGGGATTACAGGTGCCTACCACCACACCCAGCTAATTTTTTCTATTTTTAGTAGAGACGGAGTTTTACCAAGTTAGCCAAAACTAACTTGGCTGAGGTCAAAAGCTTAAGACCTCAGCCAAGTCTTAAACTTTTGCCCTCAGCCAATCCGCCCTCCTC
>NW_016108930.1:9300-10466 GCF_001604975.1 Cebus imitator | reverse complement strand
GGGGAGACCCGAGGGAGAACAGGCAGAAAAAGAGCACAGGGGCGCTAAGATGGTCATCAGGGCAGCTCCTTCTGGGCCTAGCTGGATCCCTCTGCCTTCGCCGACAAACTCCAGAAGCTGCCAGGCATCCGGGCCGAAGGTCCCCAGGTCAGGCCAGAGCTGTACTGCTCTCACTTTCTGTGGAAGGCTGGGCTTGAGGAAGCTTCCTGGTCTGGCAGGGGATCAGGGTGGGGATTGTCCACGGCGGTGAGTACGTTATTGTTTCAAACACTGTTTTGTCTCAAAAGTGAGAGTCCCGGCTCCTGCCTGGAGGAGGTGCCACTGGGCAGCTTCAGGGGGCTATGGTGTGGACTGGGCCACTCCACGGAATCCATTTGGGGTCAGTGCTTGTCCTCTTGCCTCTGAGCTTTGTCCAGCTGGTGGATGCCGTTTGCAGAACCGGAATTGCAGATGGTCTGGGCCTTGTCGGGGCAGCTCCTCACGGCCTCCATCAGCTTCTCCACCTGCTGAGCCTGGTCCAGCGCGTCCCGCAGGGCGTCCTCCGTGCTCATCAGCTGGTGCTGCAGCCTCAGGAGCTCGGGCCCACGCCCGAGGAGGAGGGGTCGATGAGGGAGTAGTGCCTCTGATCCCACAGGGGCTTCTCCTTGTCCAGTCCCATCAGCTTTTCACGCAGGCCCTGGATGTCGTCCTTGAGATTCTGCTCCTGGATGCGCCATTCAGCCTTGTGCACCTCGCTGCTCAGGTCCCTCTCGGGCCCCGGGGAGTGGAGACTGGCTTCCAGCAGCAGCACCCGCAGTTCGTTCAGGCTCCGCTCCTTCCGCAGCAGCTCCTGGCTGATGAGGACCAGCTGGCCCGAGGCGTCGTGGGTCTTCCGGGACATGGCCTCCAGCTCCGCCTCCAGGCGCCGCTTCTCCTTCGGGAGGGCGTCCACCTTCTCGCCGGGCTTGCACTTGCTCTCCAGTGCACGTACTTGGGCCCTGAGCATCTCGGTCTGGGAGGTCAAGGCTGTCACCTCTTTGTCCCTCTTGTGCAGCTTGTCCTGCAGGCCCTCCACGGTTTCCTTCGTCCTGATCGTCTCCTCTGAAATGTCATTCGACTCAATCATGTGGGTGTGCTGGGAGGAGCACAGGGCCTCTACCGCCTGGAGTCTGTCCTCGGCCACCAGG
>NW_016108930.1:5807-6890 GCF_001604975.1 Cebus imitator | reverse complement strand
ACATTGCTTGCATTAATTAATGTATATACCTGTGTCTATTTATATATATGAAGTTAATGCATTTTTTCTAAACATATTTTGAAATTCAATTTCCATTTTAAAGACATATGCTTATTAAATAAAACGTGAGGGGGAAGTTAAAAAAATTACCCATAGTTCCATCACCCAAAGGCATCTATAGTTAGCACATTTGAGTGTACTTCTCCATATTTTCTTTCAGGGTGTTTAAAAAAGTAGTTGTGATCATGTGCTGTATAACCATATTTTCACTAAGTCAAATCCATTTCCTTTAATTACAAAATAGTATGCCTTGCCCATTGTTGTCATTCTCCCTGCTCTGAGTGACAGGTTCTCAGAGAAATCACAGGCAACTATGTCCTGAGCATGCAGAAGGCTCATGAGACTGTCCTGTGGTTGGAACAAGGCCCTGCAGGGAGTGACCAGTGCCTGGGGGTGCCAGACACACAACAGGCAGTTCCCTCTGTGCATATCCTTTTTATTTTCACTACTAACATGTGTGTGAAGGGCCAGCTTCTTTTCCCTGTTAACTTATATCCAAAATTTCCTAAGGGAATCAACACTCCTTTATTCTCTGCTTTTTGGATAGGGCTGCAATTGTGGCAAAGTGGAGGCATCGGGACCCTTGCCAAGGCCCTGAGAAGGGTTATACATTTTTTCAAAATTTAATAAAATAAATACTTGAACCACAATTGGTTAAGACTGCTACATCTTTCCACCTGCCCCACCTGCCACCCCAACACTCATATACTTTCCTTTATGCAGGGTGGTGGTGAGTGGTCATGTGAGAGCATTTTATTGTTATAATATCTTTTTTAACAGAGCCTGACAAATTGTGTAATTCCTAGGATCTAAAAACCTGTTCATCTCTGAATTGCAAATATGTATGTAATGTATTTTAAATATAAATATATATCTGTGTGTATTTATATATATACATATTTTAACAGCTTTTTCAATTGCTTTGTACTGTAAACATAATTTATTTATTGTTGGCTAGCCTTATTTAAGTCAGAGGAAATTTCACAGCCATGAGTGTTACAGACAGGATTTCTAATGAGCTCC
>NW_016108930.1:3031-4147 GCF_001604975.1 Cebus imitator | reverse complement strand
CTATCAGCCCAGCACATCTTTCTCAGAAATGCTCTGAGTTCCAAGGCTCTTTCTATCCAGCCTTTCCTTGCCCTCTCTCTTCACAGGTGGCAGACCTGATCTCAATCCCAGCTCTCTTCCTGTTTACTCCTGCTTCCTCCTCCCTTTATTCTTCACAGGCTAAGCATTAAACATCAAGTAAGCAAACATCAAGCCCCATCTAAGCATCTCTTCTCCGAGCATTTGAACTAACATACATATTCACTAGTAAAAATGAGCAAATCCAGAAGGGCTTCTATGAAGAAGGAACAGTTCCTCCCCTCATTCTCTCCTTCCCCACATTTCCCTACATGAGGAAACACTTTCAACAGTTCCCCTTACAGATCTTTGGCAGTTACTTTGATACTCCTAAAATAGTAAGTTGATGCCATGTTTGTTATTTATTTGATTTATATTTTATATATAAATATATGTTATATATATATTTAAAATAATATGTTTAAGCTATGTTTATTATTTATTTTATATATTTGTTTTATATGTGAATATATGTAATATATATATTTTAAATAATATGTTTATGCCATGTCTTTCTTTTCGTTTTTAACCATTGAAGTGTAATGGACACACAGCAAACTGCTTATATTTAATGTGTGCTGTCTGATGAATTTTGAAATTTATATATACCACAATCAAGCTTTTAAATGGGTCAAGAGAAGAAGAGACAGATCCAAGATGGCTGATTAGCAGCAGCTCAGGATTGTAGCTCCCAGTGAAAGTCCAGAGAGTGAGTGGACGCCACACTTCCAGATGAATTTTTGTTACCCACGGACCAGGAGATTCCTAGCAGAGGAGCCCCATGGGTCACCAGTGTGACTCTTTTGGCTGGCACAGCTGTTTGCCAGTGCCCCAGCGTGGCAGTTCTCAGTATGGAGTATACAGGACTGAGTGCCCTTTTAGTTGGCATTTGGAGCTCCGGGAAGGCAGAGTCACCCATTCAGTTGATTGAAGGGGGGACTTAAGCGGGGAGCCAGACTGGGAGGTTCCTGGGCAGAAAAGCGCCATGAATCTCAATGCCACTGTTTCAGCTGGTGCAATGCCCCACAAAAAGCAGCAATTGAAAGTGCTGAAGATTGA
>NW_016108930.1:0-1219 GCF_001604975.1 Cebus imitator | reverse complement strand
ACAGAAAATTAACAAGGATATCCAGGACTTGAACTCAGACCTGAAATAAGTAAACTTAATAAACATTTACAGAACTCTCCACCCCAAATCCACAAAACATACATTTTTCTCAGTATCACATTACACCTATTCTAAAAGTGACCACAAAATTGGAAGTAAATCACTCCTCAGGAATTGCATAGCATTTCACAGGTTTAAATGAAACATTGGTTGGCTGCTTCTTTGTTATTTTCCTCCCTTATTCCTTCCCGTCTCCATTGTTAAGCACATTTATTGGCATAAAAGAGGTTTTTAATACCCATTTTTAAACCGCATTCTAGCGTGGGCAATAGAGCAAGATTCCCATTCTCTCTCCCTCTTTCTCTTCCTCTTTCTTTTTCTCTTTTATTCTTTTCTTTCTTTCTTTCTCTCTTTTTTTCTTCTTTTCTTTCTTTTTCTTTTTTCTCTTAAAATAAATAAATAAATAAAATAAAAAGAGCAAGAGGAAGCTTTCAGGGGTGAGCAAATCCATCACCCCTGAAAGCTTCCTCATTCTCCTTTTAATACCCCCTACCACCTTTCTCAGCACTTTCTGATCCATTTTCTGTCACTTTAGCTTAGTTTTCATTTTTCTAGAATCTTAAATAAGTGAAACCTTATGGTATGTGCTATTTTTTCCTGGCTTCTCTCACTCAGCATAATTAATTTGAGATTCAATCATGTAGTTACATGTACCGAATTCATTCTTTTTTGTCACTAAGTAATACATCTCATTGTATAGATATAGCATGATTTATTTATTCATTCATCTTTTAGTGGATATTTGGGTGGTTTCCAGCACGGGGCTCTCACAAATAAAGTTCCTATGAACATTTTTACACAAGTGTTTGTATAGATTCACATTTTTTTTCTCTTTCCTTTCTCAGCAATCATTGTTCTTTATCATGAGGTGTACAATGTCTTGAGTGCCATTGTTTTCTATATTTTATCTGGTATTTTAGTTGTTTCAGGCATGACAATAAATCTAATCCTTCTTATTCTGTTGGTCTGGAAGTGGAGTTATCGCATACCTCTTTAGCTAATTGTAATCTCCCTCTGAGTGATCCAATACCACTTCATGTGTAGTGTATAAACCCCCAATGTACCTATTTTTTCCTCCCAGTCTTTGGGCAATGTTTGACATACAAAATGTATGCTTTTACTTGTTATAAACTCTTCAATACATTATTATTACTTTCCT
>NW_016108929.1:6170-7441 GCF_001604975.1 Cebus imitator | reverse complement strand
GACAGAGTCTTGTTCTGTCATCCAGGCTGGAGTGCAGTGGAGCAATCTCAGCTCACTACAACCTCTGCTTCCCGGGTTCAAGCAATTCTCATGCCTCAGCTTCCAGACTAGCTAAGATTCCAGGTGTGCACCACTACGCCTGGCTAATTTTTGTATATATATTTTTTTTATAGAGATGGAGTTTCAGCATGTTAACCCAGCTGGTCTTGAACTGTTGACCTCAAGTGATCCATCACCTCAAACTCCTGAAGTGCTGGGATTAAAGGCGTGAGCCACCACACTCGGCCAGAACTGAATAATTTTTTTTTTTTTTGAGACAAAGTCTTGCTCTGTCACCCAGGCTGGAGTGCAGTGGTACAATCTCAGCTCACTGCAACCTCTGCCTCCCGGGTTCAAGCAATTCTTCTGACTAAGCCTTCCTGAATAGCTGGGATTACAAGCGTGTGCCACCATGTCCAGGTAATTTTTGTACTTTTAGTACAGATGGGTTTCACCATGTTGGTCTGGCTGGTCTCAAACTCCTGACCTAGTGATCCACACGCCTTGGCCTCTCAAAGTGCTGGGATTACAGGTGTGAGCCACCACACCTGGCTGGATCTTTTGCCTTTTATTTATAACTTTATTTTATCTATCTATCTATCTATCTATCTATCTATCTATCTATCTATCTAAGACAATGTCTCACTCTGTTGCCCAGGCTGGAATGCAATGGCACAATCTCAGCTCACTGCAACCTCTGCCTCCCAGGTTCAAACGATTCTCCTGACTCAGCCTGCCCAGTAGCTGGGATTACAGTGGACACCACCACATCCGGCTAATTTTTTTTGTTTGTTTGTTTGTATTTTTAGTAGAGATGGGTTTCTCCATGTTGGCCAAGCTAGTCTCAAACTGGTGACCTCATGATCTGCCCGCCTTGGCCTCCCAAAGTGCTGGATTTACAGACATGAGCCACTGTGCCCAGCCTTTATTTATAACTTTAATGAAACATTTTATTTTGAGATAAGTATAGATTCACATACAATGGTTAAAAAAAAAAAAAAAATGGAGCCAGCCAGGTACAGTGGCTCACACCTGTAATTCTGGCATTTTGGGAGGCGGAGGCAGCGAATCACAAGGTCAGGAATTCAAGACCAGCCAGACCAACATGATGAAACCCTTTCTCTACTAAAGATACAGAAAATTAGCCGGGCATGATGGCGGGTGCCTGTAATCCCAGCTACTCGGGAGGCTGAGGCAGGAGAATCGCTTGAACCCGGGAGGTGGAGGTTGCA
>NW_016108929.1:0-1334 GCF_001604975.1 Cebus imitator | reverse complement strand
CCCAGGCTGGAGTGCAGTGGCATGATCTCGGCTCACTGCCACCTCTGCCTCCTGGGTTCAAGTGATTTTCCTGCCTCAGCCTCCCAAGTAGTTGGAATTACAGGTGTGTGCCACCATGCCCAGCTAATTGTATTTTTAGTGGAGACAGGGTTTCATCATGTTGGCCAGGCTGGTCTCGAACTCCTGACGTCAGGTGATCCACCTGAGGAGGCCTTGGCCTCCCAAAGCTCTAGGATTACAGGCACGAGCCACCATGCCTGGCCAAAATGCCTTATTTTACACATTTAAGAAAAAGAAAGTACATGCAATATCAAAAAAAGATTCCATTCATAAAAGCAATTTTAAAAACTTCAAAATACTTGAGAAAAGATTAACACAAAATGTTCAGGGCTTATAAATTGTAAAATTATAAAGCTTTACTTAAGAATAAGAACAGAAAGGGATGCATGGAAAGAAATAACAAACATGAGAAGTGCACTATTGTCAAGAGGAAAAGTGTCCTAAATTAATTTGTATTTTATCTTGTATCTTTGATGCCTTCATTTATTATCTCTAGTAATTTTGAGACGCTTTTCATTTCATTTGTATAACATGATCCTTTTATTTCTTCTCTTTCTTTATGAATATCTTTCTTTCTCTTCTCAAATAGCTTTGTCAGAATTTTTAGAGCTAAGTTGAATAGTGGTGATAATATATCCTTGTCTCCTTCGTGTTTTAAAGAGGAATAATTCATGTTCTCCATTAAGTGTAATTTTGACTTTTGGTTTTCAATAGAGCCTATTTGTCATGGTAAAGAGGCAATCTTTTATTGCTTTTAGGGAGAGTTTCCTGAAGAATTCCCTTTTGACATTTGTGGAAATAATTATACAAATTTTTTCCAATAATATTATTGGTTATGTGGACAATTGAGCTTTAGTGGGGGAAAGAAACAGAACTGGTTAAAAAGTGTATGTTCTTTTGTTTTTCTTCTTCTTCTTTGAGACAGGGTCTTACTCTGTCACACAGGCTGGGGTGCAGTGGCATGATCATAGCACTGACCTCAATCTCCTGAGCTCAAGCGATCCTCCTGCCTCAGTCTCCAGAGTAGCTGGGACTATTTTTAGTATACACGAGGTCTGACTGTGTTGCCCAGGTATGAACTCCCGAGCCCAATCCCTTCTTGCGCCTTGGCCTCCCGCAGTGCTGGGATTACAGGTGTGAACCACCACACCCAGTTGTTCCTTTAAAATTTATATTATAGCCAGGCGCGGTGGCTCAAGCCTGTAATCCCAGCACTTTGGGAGGCCGAGGCGGGTGGATCACGAGGTCAAGAGATTGAGACCATCCTGGTCAAC
>NW_016108928.1:0-7480 GCF_001604975.1 Cebus imitator | reverse complement strand
AAACTCCGTCCCAAAAAAACAAAACAAACAAAAAAAACCAAACCAAAACAAAAAGAATATTACTAAATGGAGTTTTTTAAAATTTTTCCTAATACTCATTTTCTGATTTTTCTATATGAAAAAGGTTTAAAAAAAATACTGACATGAGTGCAAAAAGCAGAGATAGATTAAGTTTTCATAAATATATTACTTGTGATCAATAGAATATTGTCAGACTTAAAGTAGAAGTCAACATAATACTACGCAGCAATTTAATAGAGTGCAAATCTAATCAGAAAAAGCTTTCAAAATTCTGCTGAGAAAGAGAATAACTTTTTGAAGCACATGATATTCGCTTGGAGGAGAAAGAAACAGCTTTTTGTTATTTTTTGCTGTGTTAGATCAGGCTGAATTTTTACTGTAAGAAACCTATGAAAAGTACCCTTTACTAATAGCAGTCAGGTAAGTCCTCACAGATGGAATTTATTTCACTTTTGTTCTCACTAATTCATGAACATTGCTTAGGAAACCCCAAGCTGATGGAGCATTAAGTGCTTTCAGATAATGAATACTTAGTAATCCAATTAAAATATCTGTTTAAAGAGGAAAGTGAGCATAGGGCTTCCATTAATTTGTTTTTAGAATGATGGCTTAAGATCACTTACAAAGTAACATATGCTCAAATCTAAATAAACAAGGTAAACAATTATTGATGCAATACAAAGTAATAACCAGAATTGTGTGCTGCAAAAACACTGTATTGCATTTAATAACTCAATTTGTGCCCCAGAGAATTAGATTACTTTTCTACATACTTAAAATGCTGGGGCGTTTGCACTTAGGTTTACATATTATCCTTAAACAAATATTTAGGTAAGTTCTCAGTGATCTGCTGTTTTCATTTCCTGGAATTTGAATGGCCTGATCAGGTAACCAGGGATCCTTTTGTCATTACACGTAAGGGCAAGGTGTCTTTGACCATTTCCTAACTTTTCTAGGTGAGGCAATGCAGGGGAAACACGTTGGAGTCCAACACACCTGGGTCTTCATCCCAGCTCAGCTGCATAATTCTCAGTAATAATATAGGCTTCTGAAGTGTCATATATACACTAGATCTTAGCCAAAAGACCAAGAAGTGATACACTGTCATGTATAAAATGGGGATTTTCTTTTTTCTTTCTTTCTTTTTTTTTTTTTTTGAGACAGGGTCTTGCTCTGCTGCCCAGGCTGGAGTGCAATTGCACAATCACGGCTCACTGCAGCCTCAANTCTCTCTCTCTCTCTCTCTCTCTCTCTCTCTCTCTCTGTGTGTGTGTGTGTGTGTGTACATATGGTTAAAGTATGGATTTATAAGCCTTTTTCCTATAAAGGTAATAGCAATGCTTTGTAGCTGCTGGATATAGTCACTTGAATAATTTGCTGCTAACCCCTTAATATCTTTACAGGGCCTCTGTTTCCAAATCACAGACCCCTTACCTTTTCTCATTCTTGTCTCTTCGTGAGTCTCCCATGTCAGGAGAGCTGCCTCTCCTATGAGCTTTGTGCCTTCCTGTTGTATCTGTCATCCTTCTCCCCGACTTGGGGCAATTGATGTCTCTCTGTGTGTTTTCAGATAGTAATTTGCCCATCCTAGAAGAAGATGGTCTGAATTTGCCTTCTTACTTTTCTTAGGGTGTCTGTTCTCTTCTTGCAAATGTCTAGACTCCTAAGAGTATTGCCTCCACACCCTGGATCTCTTAATGCTATTAATATTTAATCTGGTTTGCCACACCTCATGTCTAGTTTAGAATGTTCATTCGGAAGAAAAAGGTGCTCCCAAATTATGTGGATAATCTTGAAGTTGAATCGTTATTTAGAATACAAAATGTATTCATTAAAAAGCAAACTCATCTTGTAAGGAAAGGAAACATTTGCATTTCATAGTGAGCACACAGTTCCAATATCTTGCTTTGTCTAAGCAAGAAATAAAATTGAAGACAGTGAGCCAATTAGGAAGAAACGATCTGAATATGTATCATTGTGACAATATTCACTCATAACACTACACTTTCTGCTTATCCTATTCAGTATATTTTAGACATTTATAATCTAGAGTCAGTGTAAAAGCCAATGGCCAGCTTCTAAATGCCAGGATTTTAAATGCCTGTCAAAAATGAGTTCGTTACCTTATTTTTTACAAGGACACTTTGTAATGCAAAAGGGCAAAATACCATACTCTCCCAGGAAATATGTGGTAAGGAGGCTAAACCAATATTTTTCTTTTTAAGATAGATAACATCCCTCTTCTCAAAGAAAAAGAGTAACTGCTGTCTCCTCCAAACTATCTTTCAGACATTTAATGAGAGCCATCTTATCCCGGGGAGTAAAAGGCAAATACCAGCTGCCTCCTGAGGGGGGCAAAGAAAGGTCACGAAAGACCTCCTGCTGCTGGCTTTGGAGGCACCTGCTGTTTTTCTCAACCCCAAAGGGCAGTCTGTCTTTGAGCACTTAACGGTGTAGAGCAAAGAGAGTAGCCTAGTTCTGACTTGTCAATCACTAAGCTAGATTCTCTCTGAAACTCTCCTCTAGGTAATGGCATGTCATCTATGCCGCAGTCAGAGTGCCAGACATCCAGGGCTTGGACTAGGCTTCCAGGGCTGTTTGGAGTGGCCCCTGGGCCTTAAAACTAACAGAATCAAGGGAGGTGGGAAAGCCAAGGCCAGACTCAGCAGCAATAGTCCTGTGAAAGAGCTAGACTATGGGAAGAGAAACCAGATCGTAATGACCACTGCTAGGATGAACGACAGGGTAATTGTTTTTCTTCTTACATTTGTTCTGGACATACCAAATAGAAGGGAATTACACCAACTCAAACCCAGGGCACATGTAAATAAATACAAGTATAATACAAAGTGTCTTTCTCAAAATGTCAGAGGAAAATATAGCTATTCTGAAACTCAACAATAGAAACTGTTGTATTTCCCATACTAGGAGTAGCAATAGGCAAGTGTCTTAGTTCAAGCTGCTATCTCAGAATGTCATGTATTGGGTAGTTTATGAACAATAGAAGTTTCTTTCTCACAATTCTGAAGAGTGGTTGCCTGAGATCAGGATGCCTGCATGGCGTAGTTCTGGTGAGGGTCCTCCTCCAGGTTGCAGACTGCCAACCTCTGGTTGTGTCTTCATGGGGCAGAAAGATAAAGGTCTAGTTCCATTCTTCCTAAAAGGACACTATTCCTGTCATGGGTGGTTCACCCACAAAAGCTCCACTTCTTAGTACCATCTAATTGGGGGTTAAAGTTTCAACATATTAATTTTGGCAGGGACACAAATATGCAATTCCTAACAGCAAGGCATTGAGACTGGAGATTTATATAAGCCCAAGGAGAATCAAGGACAGGTCATCAATATGGCTATTGACACATAGGCATTTGCTCATTGTTTCCTCTATTTAATTTACCTTTTAGAAATATACAAATTTATCTGCAAAAATAGGATTATGGAGGCATCTAAAACTCCTTTGATATATTTCTATGCCTTTCAACAAATACCTGCTCTCCGAAAGGCTTTCAAATTGATGTCTGCCCTTAAGGAAGAATGGATGGGGGAAGATAACAAACAGTGAGCAAACACCATATCTGATAGTTAATAGACATTAACTAACTTAATTGCTAGAAAAAGAAAGCAAAGCATAGATAACATATGTAATTATCCTAATTTTAGAGATGCAGTTCAGAGAATTTAAGTGATAAAACTCTCTAGTAATGAACAGCATTGTCGATAATGTTAGTAATAAAAACTAAAAAAGCTGCCATTTAGTCATGAGTCAGGGCTTGGGCTAAGCGCTAGATGTTTATCCTCCCAGCATCCCTCTATGTTGGCTACTGTTATTTGAATCGTATAGGTGAGAATATGAATGGTTCCTAAGAACTACGCTTCTCAAAATTCAATCTGCCTACAATAAATTAATGATCTTTTTAAAACACAGCTTCAGATTCACTAGGTCTAGGTGGAAACCGAGGTTCTCTGTTTTTAACAAGCTTCAAGTAACACAGATACTGCTGATCCATGGACCAGACAGAAGGGCTGGAGTTGAGAGTTAAAATAATTTGGTCAAGTACATGAGATTAATTATTATTATTTTTTTTTTTTGAGACAGAACCTCGCTTTGTTGCCTAGTCTGGAGTGCAGTGGTGTGATCATAGTTCACTGCAGCCTCAAACTCCTGGGCAGCTCAAGTGACCCTGATCCTCCCTCCTCAGCCTCCTGAGTAGCTGGGACAATAGGTGTGAACTACACCATGCCTGACTACTTTTTTTTTTTTTTTTTAATTGTATCTGTAGTAGAGATAAAGTCTTACTGTGTTGCCCAAGCTGATCTGAAACTGCTGAGCTCAAGCCAACCTTCTGCCTCAGCCTCCAGAAGTGCTAGAATTACTGGCACAAGACACAATGCCTGGCCCAGATTGACTCTCCATGAAGAAAATATTAAACTGTTATTTGTTTAGTTCAAAACTCCAAGTGCATCTTGCCACCCTGTGCTATCTCTTCCTTAGGTTTAGCAGTTCAGCTTAGCGGGGAGAATGAGATGTGCACAAGATGACTGTGAGATCCAGTACTAATTGCAACACATTCTCAGAGGCAAAGATGAATTCCACCACCGTCTCTGCCACTAAGTGCTTCCTGGGATGCAGAATACCTATGAGTAATTCCAACTGGGTAAATCAAGATGATTCCCAAAAAGAGATGTCATATAAGCTAAACCTAGAAGACTGAAGAAGATTTTACACACACATAAGAATGTATATGCATGTATTTATATATAAATTATATTGTATACATACACAAATAAATCTATAATATACAGAACTTATACACATACACATGTATATGGGTGTGTATCTATATATAATATATGTATATGAATATGTATGTGTATATTCATACATTACATATAGACACACACACATATACTTATATTTTAATATATATCTTCTGCTTCTAGATAGAGGGAAGTATGCACAGATTCCATACAGTCTGAGACAGGATCAAAGGACAGCCTGATATTTTGATTGTACTTGGGCTCTGCAGATCACAGAGATCACACTGTATTTTCTCATCCCTTCTCTTACATGAGGGACACACCAATACAGGACATTTAATGTAGATTATTGATTTTCTTTCAGGATGTTTCTCTATGTATTGGTAGAAGGTTTCATAATAGGGGCCATGGAATACTTGATCTTGGAATACCTAGAGCCCTAAATCTTGTCAATTAAAAAAATTATTTGAATTATTTGATGTTATTATTTCAATTTTATTTGAATTAAATTGCTTTTGATATTTGCTTCTAATTTTTCAACCTCATTTTCTCAAGATTTATAAATTTTTTATTTGGCATTAATTTGGAAAATCAGATATCTAAATCAATGTAAGGCCATAGAAAATAAAAATATAAGAACAACTAGAAGCTTGTAAGATGATGTTCTATTTATTGGCTTTACTCAGTTATTTAAAACAAAATGTATGTGCAATAAAATTAATATAAAACTCAACAGATATTGAGGAATATCAGAAAGTAAGTAATCAAATTAGGTTTTTATAATGAAACCTCATTATTAAATTATGATTTTATTTGTTTATGTTGACATTTTCTAAGAAAAATCTTTTGAAAGAAAGCATTTGAATCTTCTGATTATAAATATTTAGCCTCTTATGTTCTCATTAGATATTAGGAAGTGTATTGTATATCTATATTGAAGAAGCCATTGGGAGGCTATACATTAATTGAGAAAACTATTTATTAAGAATAAATAGTCAAAGAAATAAGGGTGCTGGTGGTTATTATTCCCAAAATAGAATATTACTTCTATTAATCACAGTATTCAGCCATAAATTTTCTGAAATTTCAGGCCAAAAATAAAATAAAGTTATATTTAGAGCTTTGCCTAATTAGTAATCAGAAAGTTGAGTTTGGGGGAAAAAACAAGCTTTCCTCATTTTTTAACAGAAGATGTGGTCTTATTTGGGGTTTATTTGGTTTATTTAGGGTTTATTTTCAGCTGCTGTTCAAGCAGGCACCGCAGGTACAGATTGATCCACCCAGTAAAACAGGCGAGATGGTATGACCTTATAAATTTAGTCACATTTACTATGTGAGAATATTTTTACTCATTTATTTCTTTTCTTTTTTTTTTCCCCCATTTATCTTCAAAGTATAATCAGAATCCATCTATCTTCAAAGCATATCTAGAATCTGACTACTTCTCACCACCTCTGCTGCTATTATCCAGGTCCAAGTCACCATCACCTCTCTCACCTGGACTATCGCATAGCTTCTTAGCCAAATGGTTTCCCTTTCTCTACATCCCCTTCAGTTTATTCTTAAAAGAGCAGCCAAAGTAATTCTGTTAATATGTAAGTCACATCATACCATTCATCTGCTCAAACTCTCCAACGGCACCCCAGCTTGGAAAAATGTTGTCTTTCTAACAGCCTTCCTGGCCTTCCTGACCCTGACCCACCCACAGCTCTGACAAGATCGCCTTCTGTTCTCCTCTTCACACACACTGCCCTAGCCTTACTGGCCACCTCCTTGTTCCTCTGAACACACCAGGCAAGCTCCCATCAACAGGTGTCTACATCTGCTGTTCCCTCTGCCTGGAAGTCTCTCCTCCCAGCTGTCTGCATGGTTCACTTCCTTCAAGTCTTTCTTCAGATCACACCTTCTCCATGAGGCCTTCCCTGGCTGTTCTACATAAGATCTCCAGCTATACCTCCCAACACTCCCTCTCTCCAAGTTGTGCTTTTTCTCCACAGCATTTATCAACATCTAATACACTATATAGTTTGCTAATTTTTATTGTCTCCCCCGACTAGAATTAAAACTCCATGAAGGCATGCATTTTTGTCTCTTTTCCTTACTATTTTACCTGTCAAGCCAAGAATAGTGCTCAGCATATTGTAGGCACCCAATAGATGTTTGTTGAATAAATGAACTTCTCCAGGATTTAATATTACCTGATATTATGTTTAGGCTGATCGATATTAATTAAGTACAACAGACAGAAGTCCCAGAATTATCATCAAATTAGTAGAACACTTTGGGAGGGATAAAAAATTGCTCATTCATTCATTATACCAGTCACTGGAAAAACAGAAATGAACAAGTAGATATGATATCTGTCCTCATGGAGCTTGCAGTCAAAGTGAAGGTGTCTACTCCCCTGCCCCATGACCATAACCAAAAGCTGCCTGTTGAGTAAGGCCAAGGTCAGTTGGCACCCAGTTCTCCAAGCTAGCAACATGTGAATTATCCTCAATTCTTTCTTCTCCCTCACCTTCCAAAACCATTACCCAATTTGTCATCAAGACCTCTTGAGTCTACCTGAGGAATGTTCCAAATGCAGTCCAACTCTCCACCTCCACTATCATTCAATTCCCCATCCTCCATTATCTGCCACCTGAGAACTGCTGCATTCTCCAAACTGGCATCTCACCACAGGCTCTCCCATTCCAGTCTG
>NW_016108927.1:5982-7483 GCF_001604975.1 Cebus imitator | reverse complement strand
CCATGTTGGTCAGGCTGGTCTCGAACTCTGACCTCAGGTGATCCACCCACCTCAACCTCCCAACGTGCTGGGATTACAAGTGTGAACCACTGCACCCTGCCTCTTTTTTTTTTTTTGAGATGGAGTCTCACTCTGCATCCAGGCTGGAGTGCAGTGCAGTGGTGCCATCTCGACACTGCAACCTCTGCTTTCTAGGTTCAAAGTATTCTCCTGCCTCAGCCTCCTGAGTAGCCGAGATCATAGGCGTGTACCACCATGCCCAGCTAATTTTTGTATTTTTAGTCAGGCTAAATTATATTGGTCAGGCTGGTCTCAAACGATCTGCCAGTCTGACAGCTTCCTAAAGTGCTGGGATTACAGGCATGAGCCACTGTGCCTGGTCTACAATGCATTCTTTGTTTTTTTTTTTTTGGAGACGGAGTCTCACTCTGTTGCCCAGGCTGGAGTGCAATGGTGGGATCTTGGCTCACTGCAACCTCCTCCTCCTGGGTTCAAGCGATTCTCCTGCCTCAGCCTCCCACGTAGCTGGGATTACAGGCACCCACCACCTCTCCTGGCTAAATTTTGTTATTTTTAGTAGAGACAAGGTTTCGCCATGTTGGTCAGGCTGGTCTTGAACTCCTGACCTCAGGTGATCCACCCACCTCGGTCTCCCAAAGTGCTGGGATCATAGGTGTGAACCACTGCCTGGCCTTTCACCTCCTATTTGTCAACCCCATTGATGGTCTGTGCAATAAGAACCACCCATAAGCCCCTGTGCTACTAACAAAAGAGCTGGGTGGGAACTTCTCAGCTATGCAAAAGACTGAAATCTCAACTGTAAACAACTTTTTTTTTTTTTGAGACAGAGTCTCGCTCTATCACCAGGCTGGAGTGCAGTGGTGCAATCCCGGCTCACCGCAACTTCCGATTTCCAGTTACAAGCGATTCTCCTGCCTCAGCCTCCCGAGTAGCTGGGACTACAGGCACGCACCACCACGCCCAGCTAATTTTTTGTACCTTTAGTAGAGATGGGGTTTCACCATGTTGGCCAGGATGGTCTTGATCTCTTGACCTCGTGATCTGCCCACCTTCGCCTCCCAAAGTATTGGGATTACAGGCATCATGAGCCACCATGACTGGCCACAACTGTTTTGTAAAGTCTTATTTTACCATCTGGTTTAGGTGAGCAGGTGGCTGCCTGTCCAGGGTCCCAGTTCCTCCAAGTAAAATTCAAGTGTCATGTCCTAAGACCTTCTTGTTGACAAAAGAACGTTGTTTTTTCTGAGGGCAGTCTGCCATACACCCTCTCTTGAGGGATGTAGTGGCTCGCGCCTGTAATCCCAGCACTTCGGGAGGCTGAGGCGGGCGGACCACAAGGTCAGGAGTTTGAGACCAGCCTGGCCAATATGTTGAAAAGTTTGCCAAATTAAATGCAGAAATTACAAGATAACCTCGAATGAATAAAATTCACTGCAAATAACAAACTCAATTTAGCAATTTTTTTTTTTTTTTTTTTTTT
>NW_016108927.1:1523-2812 GCF_001604975.1 Cebus imitator | reverse complement strand
CCGTCAAAAAAAAAAAAAAAAAAAATTACGATTACAACTGGAAAGCAGTCTGGAGATTTCCTGAAGAACTTAGAACTACTATTAGTTCCCCAGCAATCCCATTACTGGGTATATACCCAAAGGAATATACATTGTTCTACCATAAAGACACAAGCATGCATAGGTTCACTGAGGCACTATTCACAGTAGTAGAGATGTGGAACCATCCTAAATGCTCACGAACAGTGGACTTGATAAAGAAAAGATGGTCCACATACACCATGAAACACTACACAGCCATAAAAAAGAATAAGACTATGTCCTTTGCAGCAACATAGATGGACACAAAGAAGGGAATCACAGGGGTTGGGTGCAGTGGCTCACACCTGTAATGCCAGCACTTTGGGAGGCTGAGACTGGCAGATCACTTGAGGTCAGGAGCTCAAGACCAGCCTGGCCAATATGGTGAAACCCTGTCTGTACTGAAAATACTAAACAAATTAGCCTGGTGTGGTGGTGGGCACCTGTAATACCAGCTACTTGGGAGGCTGAGGCAGCAGAAACACTTGAACTGGGAAGGTGGAGGTTGCAGTGAGCCAAGATTGAGGCCACTGCGCTCCAGCTTGGGCAACAGAGCAAGACTCTCTATCAAAAAAAAAAAAAAAAAAAAAATTTGATTTACATCTCCATTGTTCCTATAGACAGGATCTCTAACTTTAGAATCAGAAGGCTTTTGTTTAAGGATCCCTTAAGATGTTTTTCAGGTCTCCTTATTCTAGCATAACCAGTACCAAGACTCCCACAGAGGATGGGGATTAGCATGAGAATACAGCTTCTTCTTCCTCTCCGGGTCCCAGGACTTCATCCTGTACTCTTCCACCAATCTATGATTGCCATGCTTCAGCCCACTTCAATACTCTTAAAAACACTTGCCCCAAATTCCCTGAGGAGGTGGATTTGAGGTTTCCTCTCATCTCCTCTTTTGGTGGCCCTAGGATTAATCTTCTTTCTCTGCTGCAACATGTTATCTCTAGGCATCCAGGTACATAAGGCAATGAATCTGTTATGGTTGCAGTGTTTTCTCCTACCTCCAAGAATAAAGTGAAACCCCAGAATAGTTTATGCACTGCTTGTGGGAATGTAAATTACTCCAGCCATTGTAGTTGCAAATTATAATGAAGGCTGATGTGGTGGGTCACTCCTGTAACCCCAGCACTTTGGAAGGCCGAGGTGGGTGGATCACCTGAGGTCAGGAGTTTGAGACCAGACTGGCTAACATGGTGAAACTCCATCTCTACTAAAAAAATACA
>NW_016108927.1:0-1453 GCF_001604975.1 Cebus imitator | reverse complement strand
TTCAGGCAATTCTCCTGCTTCAGCCTCCTGAGTAGCTGGGATTACAGGCACGCACCACCATGCCCAGCTAGTTTTTTGTATTTTTAGTAGAGACGGGGTTTCACCATGTTGACCAGGATAGTCTCGATCTCTTGACCTTGTGATCCACCTGCCTCGGCCTCCCAAAGTGCTGGGATTACAGGCTTGAGCCACCGCGCCCGGCCTAGTATTGTTCTATCTTTGATGTTGAGAATATACTGGTTGGGGAAGGGTAAGGATGAAGCAGGGAGATTAGCAAAAAGGTCAGGAGGCTGGGCACGGTGCCTCATGCCTATAAAACCAGCACTTTTAGGAGGCCAAGGTGGGCTGATCATGAGGTCAGGAGTTCGAGACCAGCCTGACCAACATGATGAAACCCCATCTCTACTAAAAATACAAAAATTAGCTGGGCACAGTGGCGGGTGCCCATAATCCCAGCTACTCAGGAGGCTGAGGCAGGAGAATTGCTTGAACCCAGGAGATGGAGGTTGTAGTGAGCTGAGGTCGGGCTGTTGGACTCCAGCCTGGGTGACAGAGTGAGACTCTGTCTAAAAAAAAAAAAGGAGATCAGAAGACGATGTTGGCGTGGACGGGACAGTTAGCAGTGGTGGTGGTGTGTGGTAGTTTGGGTGGAGATACATTTTGAAAGCAGAGTTGACCATACTTGAGATATATTTTGAAAGCAGAGCTGATCGTACTTGCTAGTGGAATGTGGGGTGAGGGGCAAGATAAATCAAGGTTCTCTCCTGTGTTTCAGGTCTGTTCCACTCAATGACTTGACTTGTTCAGCAAATTATGTAAGGGCTGTTGGCTGTGCTAGACCTGTGAAGAAGGCAGAGGAAGAATGGTGGAATCATTGGGCCGCAATTTATTTGTAGACCTCCTGTTGGTGGGGGTCCTCTCTCTTTTCTCACCCTTCAGAAAGGCTGATTGTTCTTCTGGGATATCTCTACTTATGCCCCTTTTATTTCCTACAGACAGTTCTGAAAGAAACTTCTGCTGGATGCTGGCCCTACTTCTACCCTCTGCTTACAAAGTTGAGAAATGGGCCAGGCACAGTGGTTCACACCTGTAACCCCAGCATTTTGAGAGGCTGAGGTGAGAGGATGGCTTGAGGTCAGGAGTTTGAGACCAGTCTGGGAAATGCAATGAGACTCTGTCCGTTACAAAAATAAAAATTAAAAAAAAAAAAAGAAACAAAAGTCTGAGAAAAGCTAGTCTTCTGAATGCTTTTTATGTGTTTGAAGTCAGCTGTTGCATTTCCTTAAGATATCTCTGTTTTAACTCACTATCCCAAGTTCTTTTTTTGTAGAGACAGGGTCTTGCTGTGCTGATCAGGCTGGTTTCAAACTCCTGACCTCAGGCAACGCTCAGCCTCCCAAAGTGCTGGATTACATGCGTGAGCCACAGTGCCCAGCATTTTTTTTTTTTTTTT
>NW_016108926.1:6493-7497 GCF_001604975.1 Cebus imitator | reverse complement strand
GATCTCTTGACCTCGTGATCCACCCGCCTCGGCCTCCCAAAGTGCTGGGATTACAGGCTTGAGCCACCGTGCCCGGCTTGCTTGATTATTAATTGAAAGCATTTGGGCCAGGCATGATGGCTCACACCTATAATCCCAGCACTTTGGGAGGCCAAGGCGGGCGGATCGCCTGAGGTCAGGAGTTCAAGACCAGCCTGACCAACATGGAGAAATCCCGTCTCTACTAAAAATACAAAATTAGCCGGTCGAGGTGGCGCATGCCTATAATCTCAGCTACTCAGGGGGCTGAGGCAGGAGAATTGCTTGAACCTGGGAAGAGGAGGTTTCATTGAGTCTAGATTTTGCCATTGCACTCCAACCTGGGCAACAAGAGTAAGACTCCATCTCAAAAAAAATAAATAATAAAGCATTTGGCCAGTAAGAGGTTTGTCATTGGACTCTTGGCTACATATAATTATATATACTTGCATAGGGCCTTATAATCTTTTTTCCTCCTAAATATGTGCAGCATTAAAGTTTCACTATGTGCTTTTTAAAAAGTTGTATTAACAAAATGACATTTTCTTAATATCTTTCAGATTCAATTAGCAGAGCCTCACAGACAATGGCCAAATGTGTCAAAGCTGTCACAGAGGGTGCCCAGGCAGTCGAGGAACCATCCATATGCTGAAGCATCTCCTAGGAGCCCAGTTTTGCCACAGATAATTAATGGACAACTATAGTGGAGTGATCCCTTGCAGGTTTATTTCTTTGTTAAAAAAAAAAAAAAAAACCTGAATCATGTAATATTTAAGGTTATGCTCTACGTATTTGAAAATGATATTATCAACTTTGCAGTTTCAAAAGCATGCATTGTGTGTAATGTTAAATAGTAAAACTTTATGCAGATGCTCTTAAAAGCATTGATAACCTTTGCGACAAATATAAAGAAATTGTTAAAGTATGAGCTGTTTGCCGGGCGCGGTGGCTCAAGCCTGTAATCCCAGCACTTTGGGAGGCCGAGG
>NW_016108926.1:3144-4544 GCF_001604975.1 Cebus imitator | reverse complement strand
TTTTTCGAGACGGAGTTTCACTCTTTTTTGCCCAGGCTGGAGTGTAGTGGCACAATCTCATTTCACTGCAGCCTCCACCTCCTGGGTTCAGACGATCCTCTCTAGAGGCATGTGCCACCACACCTGGCTAATTTTGTATTTTTGGTAGAGTCAGGGTTTGGTGAAGACAGGTTTGGCCAGCCTGATGTCACAATGTCTTTAAAAACAGCAGATGCAGTGGTTCACATCTGTAAGCCCAGCATTTTGGGGGTTCAGGGCAGGAGGATCAGTTGAGGCCAGGAGTTTAAGACCAGCATGGAAACATAGCAAGATCCTGTCTCTACAAAAAAAATTTAAAACTTAAAATTACACAAAATTTGTCATCTGTACCAGCTTTTAGAACTGATTATTTTATCCTCCTCAGTGATCTATCATGAAGTTGTGTACTTTGCTTAAAATGCCCAGTTGCCTGAAATTGTACAAATTCTTGCTTAAAGTGTTTGAACTTAAAACAAAGTTCCCATCTCTTACCCCTTAGCACTGTGCTTACCTTTAGGAGACCTAGTTCCAGTTTTTTATTTTACATAATGCTCTTAGTGAATATGTGTAGACCTCATATGGTGGGTAAGAGAATACTGCATTCAGTTAGAAAAGACGATATATGGAGTTTCTCTAGTCCACGTTCACAGCCATGCCGTCCAAGGGTCCGCTGCAGTCTGTGCAGGTTTTTGGATGCAAGAAGACAGCTACAGCTGTTGCGCACTGCAAACGCGGCAATGACCTCATCAAGGTGAACGGGCGGCCCCTGGAGATGATCGAGCCGCATACCCTCCAATACAAGCTGCTGGAGCCAGTTCTGCTTCTCGGCAAGGAGCGATTTGCTGGTGTAGAAATCCGGGTCCGTGTGAAGGGTGGTGGTCACATGGCCCAGATTTATGCTATCCGTCAGTCCATCTCCAAAGCCCTGATGGCCTATTACCAGAAATATGTGAATGAGGCTTCCAAGAAGGAGATCAAAGACATCCTCATCCAGTACGATCGGACCCTGCTGGTAGCTGATCCTCGGAGCTGTGAATCCAAAAAGTTTGGAGGCCCTGGTGCTCATGCTCGCTACCAGAAATCCTACCGATAAGCGCATCCTGATGATCAAAGTTCACCTGTATAATAAAGTTCTTGAGGGATTTTACTGTATAAAAAAAAAAAGAGAGAGAGAGACGATATATGGCTAAGTTGATCCAGGATCCTTGGGCTAACTGATGGGCAGCTTGTGAACTATCATAATCTCTAAAAAAAATACCTTGTCTGGGGCCGGGCGCGGTGGCTCACGCCTGTAATCCCAGCACTTTGGGAGGCCGAGGCAGGTGGATCACAAGGTCAAGAGATCAAGACCATCCTGGTCAACATGGTGAAACCCCGTCTCT